>NC_143489.1:46201788-46357257 GCF_027475165.1 Benincasa hispida | reverse complement strand
AACGACTTTCCAATTTTTTAGGATGTTGCACCAACACGTGTGTCGGGAATCCCCAAATCCTAAAGTGACGTAAACTACCTTTACGCCCTTTCCATTGCTCACAAGGTGTTTCTAAAACACTTTTAGAAGGAACGTTATTCAAAATATAGAAAGCAGTCTTTAATGCATGTCCCCAAAAGGAATCAGGTAACTTAGCAAAGCTCATCATTGAGCAAACCATGTCCAACAAGGTTCTGTTTCTTCTTTAAGATACACCGTTCTGCTAAGGCATATTAGGTGCAGGGAGTTGTGACTTGATTCCATGTTCTATCATATAGTCCTTGAATCTTATGTCCATGTACTCCCCACCTCGATCTGATCATAGTGTCTTAATTGTTTTACCTAACTGGTTCTCAACCTTAGTCTTATATTCTTTGAACTTTTCAAAAGAATTAGACTTGTGATGCATTAGGTAAATATGACCATACCTTGAATAATCATCAATGAAACTGATGAAATATTCATACCCACCTCGAGCTTTGACATTCATCGGTCCATAGAGGTACGAATGTACGAGCTCTAAGGGTATTGTGGCTTTTCTTGTAAAAGATCTCTTAGTCATTTTTCCCTCAAGACAAGACTCACATGGAGGTAAAGATATGTCTTCTAACTGATTTAGGAGTCCATTCTTAACCAAATCTCTCAATCCTTTTGAGATTTATGTGGACAAGTCTTAGGTACCATAGATAAACATTAGAAGAAACTTTTTGTCTTTTATTATGAGTTTTAGCTGTTCTAAACATCTCAGTATTTAAGACAAATTTTTCTTTAGTTGGTCTTAACTTATATAAGTTGTTTTCAAGTATAGTAGAACAAATTTGAATACCTTTTCTGAAAATGAATGCTTCATTAACTTCAAAAGATATTTTATACATTTGTTCCAATATACATGTGATAGATATTAAATTCCATCTCATTTTAGGAGCATATAAAACATCTTTAAGTATGATATATTGGAATACATTGGTCGAGCGCAACTTCACCGCAAGACTTTGCATTGATCGTGCTCGTAAACAATCACCCAAGAAGAATCACCGCAACATGGTGGGCGTATACGAACGAAAGGATAATTAAGATCGATGGGACAGAAAGCTGACGGTAGTCATATCCAAATTAAGTTGACAGTCGATAACGGTCACAAAGGACATCCAGCTTTATTAGTGACAATTATCTGGCGCATTAGTTGGGAATTAAAGTTGTCCCATCTGTACAGCCAGAAAAGAGAAGCTACCTTTCACCTTTGATGCCCTATAAATACCAAGTGCATTCTTCAGAGAAGGGGTTAAGCAGTCGATTATTTCATCATTTTACGAGTTCGCGTTTCTGTCCATAGTCTTCTTTCATTTTAAGGCGAACGCGAGGAAGAAGGTATGCCGGTAGATCGTTTCGGCGAGCTTTGGAAAGCACCGAAAGCTCAAAGACAGAGAGAGGGCCGACTCCTGCGGAAGCAAGAATATCTTTAGTTCAGAATAGAGACTCCCGTGTAAAAATCCTCGGTCAGCAAGGAATTGCTACCAGGCTCTCTACCTTAAACTTCCATTAGCATTTGTACTTAACATATTTATAAGAATGGAATTTCTTTCTCTATATCTGTTCACTCTCTGTGATTCACGCATGAGTAGCTAAATTAGTTGAATGGGTTGAGAAGCATTTAGCTAGCACAACGAGGGATTCTTCATTCTTTGCAATTATCTTGTTTATGTACGCTTCATTCGTCTATTAGAGATACTCGAGAGGGTAGTATAAGGACAGGATCTAGACTTGGAAAGGTCAGGTCAGAATCTGGTTTGGGAAAACCAGATTAGATAGGCGCTTAGGGATGAGCACTATTTGTTATCAACGCATCGCATGCATCTTAGCAATAAGATGTGATTGCATGAGGTCACCTTGCTTTCATGCATTTGCATCAACGCATACGACAAGAGTAGAGACTTAGGAATAAGCTCTATGGACATTTTGCATGCAATACTTATGTCCTAGATTTAGGAGCATCGCATTTACATTGGAAAATGACTTGCTGTGCATGGTAGTAACATGATCGCATAGTCTGACACATTACCAAGTAATGCTAGCTAAAGATCTTCTTAACCCGTTCATCGCATACTCATTTCATCTATCAACGCAACTTTCGTTTCTCAAATCTGCCGCATTTATTTATTTCTTTTATCAACGCAAACAACAAACCAAAGACTCTATTTGTTTTATCGGTTACCGCAAAGCTTTCATAAGAAAATTATCAATACAAGCTATTTTCACAAGTCCCTGTGTTCGAAGTTTTATTGAAATCTGCAATACTTTTGTGTTCCCAAACATCTCTGCTGATGAGGTTCAACTACCGTTGTTCTCATTTTCTCTCTATGAGTAGGCTAGGAAATGGGCTTATTTGCTCGAACTAGGAGAGATCAGATCTTGGGAGCAGGTGGTGGAGAAGTTTATAAAGAAGTATTTCCCACCTACCAAGAACGCGAGACGGAGAAAGCTTAGTACTAATTTTGAACAAGATATGGATGAATCGCTCAGTGACGCGTGGGCGAGGTTTAAAAGGTTGGTTCGAGATTGTCCGCATAATGGGCTTCCAGATTGCCTGCAAATGGAAATTTTCTACCACGGTTTGAATCCTAGTTCGCAGACCGCTGCCAATGCGGCAGCAACTGGTGGTCTGTTTGACAAGACTTATGATGAGGCAAAGAATATCCTGGATCGCATCTCCAAGAATCATGAAGACTTGAGGGAGAGTGACCAGAGATTAAGACTCAAAGATTCTGATGCAAATAACGGTGCTATTGTCTCATTGCAAAACCAAATGACCGCAATGATGAATTTGATTCAAGGAATGACAATCAGCAGCCCAACATCGCAAGGTGGTCAAATCAACGCAATAAGTCAAAACACCACAAGATGTGTGACTTGCAGTGATGGGCATGCGATGGAGGATTATCCACAAAACCCATAGTCTGTATATTTTGTAAAGAACAACCCCTTTTCCAACACCTACAACCCTTGATGGAAGAACCACCCAAACTTTTCTTGGAAGAATCAACAACAAAATTTTCAATCTGTGGCACAAAAAGAAGGGCCACAGGGTTCTTTCAACGCAGCAACGGTCAATAAGGCAACCAAGCGAGTAGCTCATAACAACCACCGTAATCTTATTCCCTAGAAGGACTATTGAAGCAATATATAGAGAAAAATGAGACGGTGCTTCAAAGTCAGGCTACGTCCATCTACAACCCTGAATTGCAAATGGGCCAGATTGCAAATGAGCTCAAAAGTAGACCGTAAGGGGCGCTGCCAAGTTCAACCGAGCTTCCACGCAACCCAAGGGGTTCAGGTAAGGAGCAATGTCAGGTTGTGACATTGTGCGGTGTTAGACTATGGAGGGAGAAAAGAAGGAGCAAAATAGATCAACCTCCACTGCAGCTGAACTTGAGATTACGGCAACACAAGAAGAAGAAAAAGAAAATGAAGCAGTAGAACCTGAGGTTGCGTCAACCTCAAAGTCAAATGAAACGAGAACTGTGAAAGTTCAGTTACCACCTTTCCTTCAGAAGCTAAAGAAGAAGAAAAACAAAGAGGTATAGTACCAACACTTCTTATCTATGTTAAAGCAATTACATGTTAACATTCCTTTCAGTGAAGCGATTGAGGAAATGCCTGCCTATGCCAAGTTTCTGAAGGACATGGTAACCAAGAAGAGAGGCGCTGAAAAATTTGCCACAGTGGCACTAATGCGAAGTTCCAAATCTATTATCCCACCGAAGATGAGCGATCTTGGGAGCTTCACTATTCCTTGCTCTATAGGAGGATTCTATATTGGGCAAGCCCTGTGTGACTTGGGGGCCAGCATAAATTTGATGCCACTGTCAATCTTTCAACAACTAAATGTGGGGCAACTTGTGCCCACATCTGTGACTCTCCAACTGGCAGACAGATCTCTGGTTCATTCAGAGGGTAAGGTGAAAGGCGTGCTGATCACGATTGATAAATTTATTTTGCAGCCTGACTTCATCATCCTGGTTTATAAGGCCGATAAAGATGTGCCCATCATTTTGGGGCGACCTTTCCTATCAATGGATCGTGCTCAAATTGATGTGCACAAGGGCAAGATCACTTTGAGCATAAATGGACAGAAGCTCAAATTTAATATAATTCGTGCCATGAAATTTTCTTTATGAGGAAGACCTGCAAGATTATGATGATGACATGAATTTGATTAAATAAGAAAAGTCTGATGAAGAGAATGAGGAAGAGGACGTCGATGCATCCGTAGTTGCCTGTAATGCGATCGTAGCAAAAACAAACAAAAGATCAAAATAACGCAACCTTCTCTCGTGGAACCACCAACCTTTGAACTAAAAACCTTACCAACACATCTGAAGTACAAATTTTTGGGGCAGAATGAGAAGCTGCCAATGATAATTTCCTCCGCACTTAACACAGATCAAGAGAATGCGTTGATGAGCATTCTCAAAAAGCATGTGCGAGCAATCGATTGGACGCTCGCCGATATTAGAGGAATTAGCCCCGCGTACTACATGCACCACATTCGTCTTGAGGATGACCACAAAGCAACCATTGAAAATCAACGCAAACTTAACCTTGCGATGAAAGAGGTCGTCAAAAAGGAGATTATCAAGTGGCTGGATGCTAGCATTATCTATCCTATTGCAAATAGCACGTGGGTCAGCCCTGTGCAATATGTGCCGAAGAAGGGCAGAATGATGGTAGTCCCCAATGAGAACAATGAATTAATACCGTAAAGAACCATCACTGGATGGCGCATATGTATGGACTACCGCAAATTGAATGTGGCCACAAAGAAAGATCACTTCCCTCTGCCATTCATCGATCAAATGCTGGACAGATTACCAGGGAATGATTTTTACTATTTCTTTGATGGATACGCTGGGTACAACCAGATCATGATAGTTCCTGAAGACCAAGACAAGACCACATTCACCTGCCCATATGGGACATTCGCTTTTCGCCGCATGCCGTTCGACCTCTACAATGAGTCAAGCACATTCTAGAGGTACATGATGGCGATCTTTTCAGATTACCTCGAGGACTTAGTAGAAATATTTATGGATGACTTCTTCGTTTATGGGAACAATTATGAAGTCTGCCTGGCCAATCTAGAGAAAATTCTGAAAAGATGTGAAGAGAAGAACCTGGTGCTCAACTGGGAAAAATGTCACTTCATGGTGACAGAGGGTATAGTGTTGGGTGACAAGGTCTCTCGAGAAGGGTTGGAGGTGGACAAAGCAAAGATTGACGCAATTGAAAAGCTTCCACCTCCAACAAACGTGAAGGCAGTACGAAGCTTTCTGGGGCATGCTGGATCCTATAGACGATTCGTTAAAGACTTTTCTAAGATAGCAAGACCATTGAGTGCGTTACTAAATGCAGATAGAAAGTATGAATTTGATAACAATTTCCTCAACGCATTTCGAATTTTAAAGGATGTGCTGATTACCGCACCCTTCTTAATTGCGCCGGATTGGACACTGTCATTCGAGATCATGTGCGACGCAAGCGGGTATGCGATGGGAGCCACACTAGCGTAAAAGAATAAAACAATTTTGCACCCCATTGCATTTGCGAGTAAAACTCTGAACCCTGCTCAAATTAATTATACCACCACTGAAAAAGAGCTCCTGGTTGTGATTTTTGCGTTGGAAAAATTTTGGGCATACTTGTTGGGAACCAAGGTACTCATTCATACTGATCACTCGGTAACCAAATATTTGATGACAAAGAAGGACGCAAAGCCGAGATTGATCAAATGGGTTCTTCTCCTTCAAGAATTTGATATCGAGATAATTGATCGGAAGGGGACAGAGAATCAAGTTGCGAATCGCCTGTCCAGATTAGAAAATCCTGAGGTTAACCACAATGAATCTAAAGTGAGTGTCGTGTTCCCAGACGAGCAACTTTTTCGCATAGAAGAACTGCCCTTGTATGCGAACATCATTAATTATTTGGTCTGTGAACAATTTCCTTAAGATTACACCTACCATCAATAGAAGAAGCTCAAGAATGAATGCATACACTATTATTGGGATGAGCCGAATCTGTATAAAAGAGGTGCAGACCAAATCATTTGATTATGCATCCCAGATGCTGCCCAACAACGCATATTGTCACAATGCCATGATTTGCCATATGGAGGGCACTTTGGAAGACAACGTACTGCAGCCAAAGTTTTGCAAAGTGGATTCTTTTAGCCTTCATTATTCAAGGATGCTGCTGACTACGGAATGAAATGTGATCGGTGTCAACGCACTGGTAGCATTTCATGGAAGAACGCAATGTCGATGAATACTATCTTGGAGCTGGAACTATTCGACGTATGGGGGATTGATTTTATAGGACCATTCCCTCCTTCAAACAGTAAGCACTATATTCTATTAGCTGTTGACTATGTCTCCAAGTGGGTAGAGGCAATTGCATGCACCGCAAGTGATGCGACAGTAGTCTCCCAGTTCCTGAAGAAAAATATTTTCACGTGTTTTGCCACTCCCCGTGCCATCATAAGTGATGAAGGATCACACTTTGTCAACCACAATATAAAGGAGCTACTGCACAAGTACAATATCCTCCACAAAGTGGCCATCACATACCATTCGCAAACAAATGGCCAAGCTTAAGTGTCCAATCAAGAAATTAAATTGATACTTGGGAAGGTAGTCAAACCTTATTGAAAGGATTGGGCAATGAAGCTTGATGAAGCGTTATGGGCATACTGGACTGCATTTAAAACACCTATAAGTATGTCCCCTTATGCGCTGGTATTCAGCAAAGCATGTCACTTTCCTTTGGAGCTGGAATATAAAGCATTGTAGGCGATCAAGAAATTGAATTTCGATCTAAATAATGCAGGAGAAGTGCGGAAACTGCAGCTAGTCGAGCTAAAAGAATGGAGGATCAACACATATAAGAATGCAAAGATTTATAAAGTGCGCACCAAGCATTGGCATGATAAACGCATATGCGCTAGAAACCTCCAAATCGGGCAAAAGGTCTTACTCTTCAATTCAAGATTGTGACTCTTCCTAGAAAAATTAAAATCATGCTGGTCCAGTCCCTTCATCATCAAAGAAGTATTTCCCCATGGTGCGGGGAACTAATCACCGAGGACGGCAATCAAACATTTAAAGTTAATGGACAATGGATCAAAGCATATTGCGGAGGATATTTTCAGCCAGAAACAGCCTCCGTAAAGTTGAAAAACCCAAACTATCCCTTACTCAACTCTTGAACATTTAAATCTTCATCACATGACTACTATCTGTATTTTACTTATCTTTTTATAAAAAAAAAAACAAAAAAACAAAAAAAAAAAATTGTTGTTTTGTTTTGAAATCATTTGACACTCTCTTTGTCTATTTACAAGGATTAAGGCACAGGATTGCGGAGATACTACAAGAAGAAGCAAATATTCTGATTCCATCATCGCAATCAACAGAAGCAAAGATCGCCACAGGGATGGATGCATCAATACTCAATGCGGGCGACAGCACAAAATTTGGGGGTGTATCCTTCCTTATCTTTATTTCAAATTTTGCGCTAGCACATTGCATTTTAATTTTCAAAGTTTTTATCACTGCATCCTCCCTGAATACCGCAATCATTTGCTGAGTAGATAAATTTCGTAGTTTACCGCATGTTGTTCTTCACCAAGTATGATTTCAATGATGAAAACTATGCTTCTATCTCTTTCGTCTATACTAGAGTCAACTTAAATCTTAAGATAGTCACCTCATGAAAGATTTCTAAAAGTTAGGAGTTTTCTAGCTTTCTTTCAAACTCTTTTTACAATGCATTCTATGACCATCGCATGACTTATTTTAATTTCTTTTTCAATGAGGACATTGCCGTATTTTAAAATTTGGGGGTGAGGTATTTATGGTATTTATTTTTAACCTTGCTATCTAAAAAAAATAATAATAAGGTGGATAAAAAAAATTAAATAACAACTCCACTATCAATGCAATGGGATACCCATGTTGATACAAGTTAAGTTGTGAAAGACACTTACCCGTAGTTGGATGTCTGCATGACACACATGGGTGCAAGCCAAAACGAAAGTAAGTCACCAGGATCAACGCATAAATAAATGACCGCAACTCCACTGCCAAGTTGGTATGAGTTTAGTCTGAGAAAGAGTTCATTGCTCGTAGTTGGATGTCCGCATGACACCCGTGGGGGCAAGCCAAAACGAAGGCAAGGCACTCGGATCGCCGCAAGGTTAGAAAAAAAATAGCAATGAAGAAATTTTTTGTGCGAGGATAAATCATTTGACACCCCGGTGGAGAATTTTCTTTTTGAAATAAATCATGCGATGTTCCGGAATTCAGTAAAGTCCTTTTGAAAGACAAGCTTGCATTCCCTAAGTCTTATAAGTATTTTAGAAAGAGATTTGAATAAGACTTAAGGAAATTCTGGCATATAGGATTTGAATGAAGTATCCTTGAGAAATCTAGGGAAAGAACTTTGCGGCTAACTTGCTAAAGGAATCCTTAGTTTATGCTTGAGGACAAGCATTGTTTAAATTTGAGGGTGTGATAACGAGCAGAAATGTACGTTATCATAATGCTAAATCCTTAAACAATATTAGATTGCGTTGATGAAATATGTTAAATTGCGTCCATTAAGCATAAATTCTATAATATTGCGGTTGCATGCGTCCAACACATTAGAGTAGTTGATCTTTATATTTTTGTGCAGAGTAATGTGTTAACGCAATACAAAGAATGCGATCATAGGAATACATTGGTCGAGCGCAACTTCACCACAAGACTTTGCGTTGATCGTGCTCACAAACATTGACCCAAGAAGAATCACTACAAATTGGTGGGCGCATCTGGATGAAAGGACAATTAAGATCGATGGGATAGAAAGCTGATGGCAGTCAGATCCAAATTCAGTTGACAGACGATAATGGTCACAAAGGACATCCAGCTTTATCGGTGACAATTATCCAGCGCATCAGTCAGGAATTAAAGTTGTCCCATCTGTACAGCCAGGAGAGAGAAGCTGCCTTTCACCTTTGATGCCCTATAAATACCAAGTGTATTCTTCAGAGAAGGGGTTAAGCAGTCGATTATTTCATCATTTTACAAGTTCGCGTCTCTGTCCATAGTCTTCTTTCATTTTAAGACGGACGCGAGGAAGAAGATGTGCTGGTAGATCATTTCGGCGAGCTTGGGAAAGCACCGAAAGCTCCAAGATGGAGAGAGGGCTGACTCCTGCGGAAGAAGGAATATCTTTAGTTCAGAATAGAGACTCCCGTGTAAAAATTCTCGGTCAGCAAGGAATTGCTACCAGGCTCTCTACCTTAAACTTCCATTAGCATTTGTACTTAACATATTTATAAGAATGGAATTTCTTTCTCTATATCTGTTCAAACTCTGTGATTCATGCATGAGTAGCTAAATTAGTTGAATGGGTTGAGAAGCATTTAACTAGCACAACGAGGGAATCTTCATTCTTTGCGATTATCTTGTTTATGTACGCTTCCTTTGTCTATTAGAGATACTCGGGAGGGTAGTCTAAGGACAAGATCTAGACTTGGGAAGGTCAGGTCAGAAACTGGGTTTGGGAAAACTAGATTAGAACGCATAAACGAGATAGGCGCTTAGGGATGAGCACTATTTGTAATCAACGCATCGCATTCATCTTACAATAAGATGTGATTGCATGAGGTCACCTTGCTTTCATGCATTTGCATCAACGCATAAGACAAGAGTAGAGACTTAGGAATAAGCTCTATGGAAATTTTGCACGCAACACTTGCATCCTAGATTTAGGAGCATCGCATTTACATTGGAAAATGACTTGCTATGCATGGTAGTAACATGATCGCATAGTTTGATGCATTCCTAAGTAACGCTACCTAAAGATCTTCTTAACCCGTTTATTGCATACTCATTGCATCTATCAACGCAACTTTCATTTCTCAAATCCACGACATTTATTTATTTCTTTTATCAATGCAAACAACAAACCAAACACTCTATTTTTTTTACCCATTACCGCAAAGCTTTCATAAGAAAATTATCAATGCAAGCTATTTTCACAAGTCCCTGTGTTCGACCCTGGACATACCAGGAAACTCAGAGGAATTTACACTTGAATTCCGCTAGGGAAACTTAAGTGCACAACATGATTCCATCAACGCATATCATCCATATTCTCCAGTTAATAAAATAACGTATCACATGTGTTAATGGCTCAAAGACAAAATGTACAACGCATCTACATCGCATGCGCCCATCACTCAAGAACGAAGAGATAATCAACGCAATGACGGCGCATGCTGATGACTTAATTTTATATCTTATCTTATCTTATAGCATGTGGAAAAATATGAATGGGAATGAATGAACAAGTCCATGTCCCCGGCAACGGTGCCATAAACTTGTTGACATAAAATGTGGTCTTATACTAAGCACGATTATTCACACTTTATGCGATACTACTTTTAGATATATGTGTTGTTAACTAAATGCTTGTAGTATGCTATGCATTGTCACAAGTTTCCTTGCACTGAAACCAAGTATAATTAAAACACAAGTTTCTCGGATTGATCCGAGGTCGAACACAGGGATTGTTTTCGCTAATGTGTTACTTTTGTGATATATGCGACCGGTTTTTACAATTAATAAAGATAGTGTTTGTATAGGAAATTAAATTGCGGTAAAGTAAAATTGTGCAGATAAACTAAAGTTGCGTTAATAAAATAAAGTGCAATAAAAATAAACTTAAGCTAACGTGATGCAAGATACAAGATACATGATATACATGATGCTGAGTTCGAGACTGACTGTGAAGTTTATACAAAGGATCGTGGTATGCGGTGGCAAGCCTAATAGATGAATCAGAAGGAGAAAGAATAATTAGTATGAACATCGCAATTTTATTAATTGAGTTAAAGATACAACTACAGTTCCACTTTCCCTTAGCGTACACCTCTTGGTGATCGGCCTGTTCCCATATCTCTATGGTGAAACAGGGACGAACGTGGTGAATGCAAGGTTGCTTCCATCTCTGGAAGTACTTCTTACTTTAGTTAACGCATTCTTCCAACCCTCTCTTGATAGGCGGAATGGCATCTACACTTCTGCTCTCACAGGTGAAGATGTCGTCTAGCATGCTTTGACTAAACATAATTATTTCCTTAACCCAATTAATTCATTTTCTCAATTATTACTAATTATCCAAGGGATTAAGAAAACATCGTGGAGAAAGTGAAATATGGATGAACGAAAATAGGCAAAGAGATGGAGATGAAAATGATCATAACATTTAATTATAGAATTAAGCGTCTGATACATGGTGTGAATGATAGACTAAGAAGATGAATACAATTGATCATAAAGAGATAGAAACAAATACAGAAGAGTGGCAACGTCTTGACACAGATCTGGACGGTGGATTTTCTTGCTGGCATGTGAAGTGGATGAAGAGAAGAGCTTCCCTCTCAGGCTTGCTCGTCCGGTAGAAGTGACCTTCATACAGAGCTTCAACGGCGGGGATTGGAAGGATTCTTGCCCTGAGACTCACCTCTTGGTCTTGTCTCTTAATTCTTCCCGGATATACTCTGATTAGTCACTCAACCAGTCTCTCTCTCATATCAGTATATACATTTTTCTCTGTATTCAAGGATAATTTCTCAGTGGAATGGCCGGAGCTATTTTAGGCTAAGCTTTGACTCTCTACATTGTGGTCCCCACTGTATTGTTAAGGCAATTCCAGAAATTGTGGAGTGAATATTCCTTCTGTTACGCAATCAATCCCTTCAAAAATGCACGACGGTTGTTGTACACGCATCAGAATCCTCCGCAATTGCATTGCTTTTTACATCTTCTATCGTTTGCCTGCATGCGGTGTTGTTTTTTATTACCGCATGCGGTTGAGATTGCGTTAATCGCTTAGCTCTTGATCGATTATCGCACGTCCCATCATTGCGTTGATCGTCTATTCATTCCTGAATGATGAGTGCAATACGATGTAGATGCGTTGTTCATTTTATCTTGAGCCATGAACGCATATGGTGACTTGATTTCCTGCAAAACAAACTTGAAATATTCTTTTTTACCATCAATTGGTGTCAGTGGGTGTATTGACGACAATTTATAATTCTTGCATTTCTTAGCTAATTTCTATACAATTAACGCAACTTTCCTTTCTTTTGGCCGCAATATCTAAATAAAACAGTATAAATAACTTGTATTTCTACAAGTTATCACATGCGACAATCGATCAAGATCTTTAGCGATCAACACATTTCAACCGCATGCAGTAATAAAAAACAACACCGCATGTGGCGATAGATCGAAGATGTGAAGAGCAATGCATTCGCAGACGATTCTGACAAGTATACAGCTTTTAGTTGTGCAATTCTAACGGATTGATCATGAAATAGAAAGGAATTTTCCATTCCGCCATTTCAGGAACTACCTTAATTAGATAGTGAGGACCACAAATTCAAAGAGCCAAGGTCTCGCCTATAAATAGCTTCCTCAAATTCGCTGAAAGGAGGGATATATTGATAGGGGGAGAGAGGTTGGTCTGTAGCGACTTACAGGGTAAATCCGAGAGAATGATGAGACAAGGTCGAGAGGTGAGTCTCTGAGCAAAGAATTCTTCCGTTTCCCGAAGCTAAAGCTCTGTGCAAAAGATCAATTCTATCGAGAAAGCAAGCCTGAGAGGGAAGCTTTCCTCTCCACCACATTCATACGCTAGCAAGCACAAGTCTCCGATCGGGATCTGTGTCAAGACGTTGACACTCTTTTCGTATTTGTTTCTATTCTCTAATTCATCTTCTGTGTTCATCTTCTTTAATCCCTCATTCACAAACATGTATCAAACACTTAATTTTAGAATTAAATGTTATCATCGTCATCGTTATCATCTCTCTGTCTCTTTCCATACATTTATCATCCATTTTCTCCATGATGTGTTCTTAATCCCCGAGGTAAATAGCAAGAATTAAGTGAGTGAGTTAATTTGTGTCAAGGAATAAATTAAGTTTAGCTAAAGCATGCTCGATGGCATCTTCACCTGTGAGAGAAGAAGTGAAGATGTTATTCCGCCTATCGAGAAAAGGTTGGAAGAATGCATTAACTAAAGCGAGAAGTATTTCCAAAGATGGAAACAAACTTGCGTTCATCACGTTCATCTCTGTTTCACCATAGGCATATGGGAACGCGGCCGATCACAGAAAGGTGTATGCCAAGGGAAAGCAGAACCTTAGTTGCGTCCTTAGTGCAATTGACGAACTTGCGATGTTTTACTTTTTACTCTTTCTCTTTCTGCCTCATTCATAAGACTTACCATCGCATTCATCAATTCTTTTGTACAACTTCACGGTCAATCCTGGACCCCTATATCATGTATCATGTATCATGTATCATAGTAGTTAGGAATCTACTTTATCAACGCATCTTTACTTTACAACGCATTTTACTTTATCAATGCAAATTTACTTCAACGCAATTTACATTTCTATACAAACCAAAATTCTTTATTTATTATTAAAATCGGTCGCATGTATCACGTGAGTGTCGCATCTAACAACAACAATCCCTGTGTTCGACCTCGGATCACTCTGAGAAACTTGGGATGGAATTATACTTGGTTTTAGCACAAGGAAATTTGTGACACGCACTACTTCATCGCATACTACGAGCATATCACTATCAACACATACACTTAGAACGTAGTATCGCATAAAATGTCTTTATCGTAAAACACTTGAGTGCATATAACACATCATTCATTTCATTCACAAGCCATGCGTTAGAGTTAGATAAAGAACATTATTATAAATTTTAGTCACCAGCATCAATCCCAACAAGGATGCCCCCACTCCTCATTTCAATATATGAACGAATCAAGATCACTTTGTTTGTAGCACCTTTACAACAAATTGTAACAACTACAAAGTGGGTTGCATCCAATAATGTTAACAGAATAAGGCACCCAACCTTGTTCGGCTATTTACTCGAACTTGATCCATCTTTATATCTGTACATAAAGTTCAAGTATTCATGCAATAGACATGGATCTTAGTTTATTGGATTTAGACTTTACAAATGGAATTTATAGATTTAAATAACAACTTTATTGAAGAAATGTTTAATAACATCTTTATTGATAAAAGAATATGTTTAACTTTACAAACTGTGAATTTTAGGACATACACCACAACATTACTGATCTAATACTTCTATAGTTGTTTGCTTACAAATGACAGGAACTCCATTGACTCAGCAGTTGTAGGTGCTCTTATTGACAAGACACTCAGAGAGGCCTAGGAATTGATCTAACGCATGGCAGAAAACAACCAAAATTCTAGAATTAGGGCTATTAAATTTGATTTAATTGTTAATTCTGAGGTTAAGAAATTAAAAACTCAAATTTCGAACTTAACTTCACTTGTAACACAGATGGCCCAGGGAGGTGTCACTTAGGTAAAAGCTTGTGGAGCCTACGGAATAATAGGACACGCCTCTAAAGCATGTCCTCTAGACCAAGTCAACTCAGCTGGGGGTTACAGAAGGAAGTACGACCCTCATGCCATAGTATACAATCAAGGCTGGCGTGATCACCCTAACCTCAAATAAAGAGGTCAAGGCCAAGGACTGGCAAGACAGTTCCAATCATTCCAATCAACCATCGTCATCTTCCTCAGGTATGTCTTTAGAAGACATCATCAAATCTTTGGCTGACAATTCCCTTAAATTTCAACAGGAAATCCAGCAGCTACAAAAGGACTCTCTCCAGTTATCACATGACACCAAGGAATATCAGCAAGAAATCAAAGCGAGTATGGCCAATCTAGGCACTCGGGTCACACAGTTAGCTGCTACAGTGAGTCGAATAGAGAATAAGGGTTTGCAGAAGCTATCTGCCCAACCAGACCACGCCAATATGAGTGCCATCACACTCAAGAGTCGTAAGGAGCTTCCATCGCTTACGACCTCTTCAGGTAACCCATCTCTACCTCGTAAGTCAAACGAAAAAGCTGAGAATAATTAGGGTAAATCAAAGACACACGCATCCACCCCTAAGGTAAGTACTCTTCCTTTACCTTTTGTTGAATTTTATATTCCTATAGCCCCGCTTCCTAGTAGGCTGGCAAGACCAAAACAAGAACATAGGGACGATGGGTTGATTGAGATGTTAAAAAAGGTTCAGATAAACATTCCTCTCTTGAATGTGATCCAGCAGATCCCCATGTATGCTAAATTCCTCAAGGAGCTATGCACCAAGAAGAGGACAGGCAAGGATAAGGAATAGGTTGTGGAAAGTAAGAATGTATCGACTCTACTAAAACATAATATACCCAAAAAATGTCGAGACCCAGGTATGTTAACTTTACCTTACATTATTCATAAGAGAGTCATTCGCCATGCCATGCTTGATCTAGGAGCCTCTATTAAATCATGCCCTATCATGTATATGAGGATCTCAAGTTAAATGATTTACAAAAAACTGTTGTGTGAATCCAATTAGCTGATAGATCTTATATCCAGCCCTTAGAGATACTTGAGGATGTATTATTGCAAGTTAAGGATTTGATTTTTCCAGTTGATTTCTATATATTAAAAATGGATGAAATTTATTCTCCTTCTTTTTCTATAATTTATCTAGGAAGACCCTTTATGAAAAGTGCAAAGACAAAAATAAATGTTGGCAAGAGATGTCTTTATGTAGAATTTTATGGGGAAGTAGTTTCTTTTAACATGTATTTTGCCATCAAATTTCCCGAGGAATATTTGTCCCTGTGTATGATTGAGGCGCATGATGTAATAGATGATATTGTGTTGCATGATGATGATGATGATTCAACATGTTGATTGCTCCATGTATTAATCTAGATTCGCATAATTCTCATGATTTATCTCTTTCTGACTTTGATATTTGTGATTTACAGGTACAAAGGACCGAGTTGAAGGCTCTCCATAGCCATTTGAAATATGTGTACCTAGGCAAAGAGAACACCCTTTCAGTCATAATCTCCAGGGAGTTGATGCCTGCCCAAGGGGAATCTTTAGTTGAGACCCTGAAGACTTATAAGGAGGCCATTGGGTGGACTCTTGATGATCTCAAGGGAGTGAGCCCTTCCCTTTGCATGCATAGAATAACTCTTGATGAAGGAGCCAAGCCCATAGTTCAACACCTTATAAGGCTTAACCCCAACTTGAAGACGTCATTCTCAAGGAAATTATCAAGCTTAATGAAGCCGAAATTATTTACCCATTTCCTGATAGCTGATATTACCAACTCCTATTCATGTAGTTCTAAAAAAGATCGGCATGAAAATTGTGGAGAACGACAAGGGGGAGATGGTACTGATGCACGTACAGAACACGCATCAATTTTTTGGTGTCGTTGCTGGGGACTTTGGCAAATCAGTGTGCTTACGGTAATTTTTCTGATTTCTTTGCAGACTCTCAATCTCTGGCAAATTACGACTCGAAGATTGAGAGAACATTTCAACAAAGACTAAGAGACAACCGCCAACAACAAGAGAGAACACCAAGAATGGCAAAACAACCAGAAGAAAGGGTTGCAAACGCAAACAAGATAATGGCTAACCCCATCCTTCTGGCGAATGACCGCAATAGACCCATTGGGACTATGCGTCACCCAACCTCTACGATTTCTCTCCAGGAATCATGAGGCCAGCATTAGATGGATCGAGGTTTGAAATGAAGTCGTTAATGTTGCAGATGATCCAGGCTGCTTGGCAGTTTGGAGGAAGGCGTGGTGAGGACCTGCACGTCTACCTCTAAAGCTCCATAAAAATCTGCAACACTTTTATGTTCCCGAATATCTCCACCGAGAAAGTTCGACTCACTCTGTTCCCATTTTCCTTATGCGATCAAGCAAGAAAATGGGCATATTCTCTCGAACCGGGGGAGATAACCTCGTGGGAACAAGTCGTCGAAAAGTTTATGAAGAAGTATTTCCCACCAACCGAGAATGCTAGGAGAAGGAAATTAATAACAAATTTTGAACAAGAAGATGATGAATCGCTCAGCGATGCTTGGGCGAGGTTCAAGCGGCTGGTAAGAGACTGTCCACATAATGGCTTGCCAGACTGCCTGTAGATGGAGATTTTTTACCAAGGACTGAATCCCTCTTCGCAGACCGCTGCCAATGCGGCAACAGCTGGTGGTTTGCTTGACAAAACATATGAGGAGGCAAAGAGTATACTTGATCGCATTTCCAAAAATCACGAGGATTGGCGGGAAATCAATCAAAGATTCAAAATTAAAGATAATGACGCAAACAACGGGGCCATTGCATCTCTACAAAACCAGATGACTACGATGATGAGTTTGATTCAAGGCATCGCAATTAATAACACGGGAGCGGAGAAAGGGCAGGTCAACGCAATTGCCCAAACGACCACAAGCTGTGTCATTTGCGGAGACACTCATTCGATGGAAGAATGCCCAACAAACCCGCAGTCAGTGTGCTTCATAAAGAACAATCCCTATTCTGATACACATAACCCTGAGTGGAGAAACCACCCAACTTTTGCATGGAAAAATCAACAACAAAGCTTCCAACCAGTGGCGCAAAAAGGATGGCCACCCAGATTTTTGAAGTAGTACATTGAGAAAAACGAATCAGTGCTTCAGAATCAAGCAACGTTCATTCGAAATCTCGAAATTGAGTTGGGATAAATTGCGGGCGAGCTGAAAATAAGACCACAAGAAGCGTTGCCGAGCTCAACTAAGCTTCCTCACAACGCTGAGGGTACTGGGAAGGAACAATGCTTAGCAGTCTCCGTGCTAAGCGACAAAATGACTACGAAAGTAAGGGGGAACCCATTGCAACCAACTTGAATGCCGAGAAAACCAAGGACCCGTTGACCTATAGTTCGGAAAAGCCCAAGAAAATGAACCCCGAAGTTGCATCCACCCTCAAGCCTCCAAATCTTGAGACAGAAGAAGTCCAACCACTAGCAACTCCACAAAGATTGAAAGAGAAACAAAATGATGAAGACAAGATCACAACAGTGGCAATAACGCAAAATGCTATGATCCCACCAAAAATGGGCGACCTAGGAATCTTCACGATACCATGCTCCATTGGAGGGATCTACAGTGGCCAAGTACTATGTGATCTTGGGGTGAGTATAAACATAATGCCCCTATCAATCTTCAAACGATTGAGTATTGGTACACTCACGCCCACAACAAAAACTCTCCTACTTGCGGACAGATCCCGAATACATCCTAAAGAAGAGTTGAAAAATGCCACAATCTCAATTGATAAATTCATCTTGACGGCAGAATTCCTCATTTTGGATTATAAAGCAGACGAAGATGCACCCATCATATTAGGACGACCATTCCTTTCGACGGGTCGCACTCAAATTGATGTGTGTAAGGGGGAGATCGTAATGAACATTCATGGGGAAAAACTCCAGATTAAGGCAGTCAAGATCCCAGAGGACAAAGAAAAGAGAGAAAAGCCACCGTGGACGTGAAAAGACCAGCTTGGAATAAGCAGTCCCTGAGTTACTATATAACTCAACCTCATCAGGGATGCAACTCTTTTGAATATCCTTTTTCCTGCATCAATACTTCATGAACTTTCGTCATACTCGTTATTATCTATTATCACAATTACTTTGTTGTTATTGATTATCTATCTACACTTTTCTTTATGTAAAACAAATAACATAAAATAATAATAATAAAAAAAAGCGATCGTGTTGAATGATTGCGGTAAAAGATTTTTTTTTTGTTTAAAATTATTTGACCCTTTCAATGTTTTTCTTGCAAATGATCGAGGCGAACAAGTGCGGAGGTGCCACACGACGAGCAACTTATCTTATTTCGTCACCGCAATCTAAAGAAAAAAGATGGCCGCAAAGCAGGATGTGTCCACAAACAATGCGGGCGATAGCGCAAATTTGGGAGTTGTATTCTTCCTTAACTTTATTCCAAATTCTGCACTATCACATTGCATTTTAACTTTGAAAATTTTATCACCGCATCCTCTTTGATTACCGCAATCATTTAACATTGATAAATTTAGTAAGTCACCGCATGTTGTCTCTTTGCCAATTATGATGTCAATGATGAAACACGTGCTTCTATTTTTTCATATATACTAGAATCAACTTAATCTTAGAAAAGTCACCTCATGAAATATTTTTAGAAATTAGTCGTCTGCTAGCTTTCTTTCAAACTCTCTTTACGAAGTTTTCTAAGAACATCGCATAACTTCTTTCAATCTTTTGGAAATGAGGACATTGCTGCATTTTAAATTTTGGGGTGAGGTATTTATTTTTCAACCTTGCTATTTTTAGCTTTATAAAAAAAATTATGAGAATAACAACTCCACTATCAACACAATGGGGAAACCCATGTTGATAAGAGTTAAGTTGTGAAGGGCACTTACCCTTAGTTGGATGTCCGCATGACACACGTAGGGGCAAGCCAAAACGAAAGTAAGTCGCCAGGATCAACGCATACATAAATGACCGCAAATCCGCTGCAAAGTAGGTATGAGTTTAGTTTGAGAAACAGTGCATTGCTCGTAGTTGGACGTGGGGGCAAGCCAAAATGAAGGTAAGGCACTTGGATCAGCGCAAGGTCAGAAAAAAAATAGTAATGTCAAGAAATATGCAAGGATAAAAATCATTTGACACCCCAGTGGAAAAAGTTTTTTTTTTTTTTTTTTTTTTTTTGAAATAAATCATGCGATGTCCCAGAATCTAGTAAAGTCCTTTTTTAAGGTTAAACTTGCGGTCCCTAGGTCTTAGAAATATTTTAAGAGGAGACTTGAATAAGACTTAAAGAAATTTTGGTGTATAGGATTTGAATGAAGTATCCTTGAGAAATCTAGGAAAAGAGAATTACGGTCGACTTGCTAAAGGAAATCTTTAGCTTATGCTTGAGGACAAGCATTGTTTAAATTTTGGGGTATGATAACGGGCAGAAATGGACGTTATTACAGTGCTAAGTTCTTAAACAATGTTGGCTTACGTTGATAAAATATGTTAGATTGCATCCAAAAAGCATTAAGTTCATAACATTCCGGTTGCATGCGTTCATCGCATATAAAAATTTAATTTTTGTATTTTTATGCAGAATATGCGTTGACGCAAGGTGAAAAGTGCAATCACAAGAAATCAACGGACGAGCGCAGCATTACCGCAAGGCTTTACAGTGATTTGTGTTTGCAAACATCTGCTCAAGTAGGATTTCCGCATAGAGGGCGCAACTTAGTGGGCGCATCTAGGTGAAAGGCATAATTAATCACGATGGGACAGAAAGCTGATGACGGTCGAATGAAAATTAAGTTGACAAGCCGCTAACGATAACAAGTACACTCAGCTTTTCGGTGAAAAATATTCGATGCATCAGTCAGAGAATTAAAGCATTCCCATCTGTACAATCATAAGAGAGAAGACGCCTTTCACCCCGAAGCTCTATAAATACAGAAGGAATGCTTTAGAAAAGGGGTTCGATTTATCCAGTTCAACCAGTTCAGCAGTTTGGATACTTAGATAATTTTCTCCATAGTTAGAACAACCTTGTCCATAGTTTCCTTTTTTATTTTTAGGCGGAGCAAGAGAAGAGCCGAGATGCCGGAAGATCGCCCTGATGGAAAAGTCGGCATGTACAGCAGAAATGTGAAACAATTTTACTCTAATTGCCCAAAATAAACATGCAACCCTAAAAGAATTAATTCAGGGTTATATTGAAATAATACCTTTGAAGCTCCCAAAACTCGTCTATCTCCACTCGAACACGAACCGGACAACCACTAGAGCTGACCTACTATCCTCTGGACTCAGAACCGGATTGTGGGACCCGATGGATGAAGAACCCGAGAGAGAGAAAAAAAGATGGAAATAGTATAGTGAAATTAGGCTGGGTTTGGTTTTTTTTTAGCCCAATTTTAAAAACTAATTTTGCAAAATTTCCAAAAGTTTTTAATCCAAAAACACAAGCCCATATTTATAGAAAAGGACCATGCAAAATTGCATGAAAAAACTTCACAAAAACTCAACACCTAGAATCCACTATCTAAGTAGGCTTAATGTCTCCACTATAAGTCAACACCTAGCCCACTATTTTCTTAGTGGAATTATCCAACAAAAGCTTGAATTTTTCCACTAACTTTGACCAAAAAGTCAATATTTTGACTTTTTATGATTTTTTCCGTGTTGACTAATTTTGTCCTTCCGAGCATGAATCCGCATTCATTTTCTTGAAATTCAAATCACAATTGAATATAAGGTCGATCAAAGTTTGACTTTTCAAAGTCAAAAGTCAACTCTTTGCCTTTTTACATCTTTGACCATTTCCATTATTTTCGAGCTTCCGAATATGAACGTATTAATATTATTGATATTTAAATCACATTTAAATATTAAAGTTGTATCTCTAAACTAAAAAACCGATCATTGTATCACATAAACTTGTCGGTTTCTCTCTCTTCACCTAATTCGAAAAATTCGAATTATTCTATCATACTGTTGTAAGTTTATTCCATATGAGCTAGTAGGGGAACCTAATGAACCTATAGATCATGGGCTCCAACGATCTGAGATTAGCTGGCTAAACTCTTTAGACGGAGCTAATCAACATTCGTTAACTAACGGGTCATTCCACTATAGTCCCGTAGTTACACTCCTCTCACTATAGATATATATGTGTCCATTTGATATAACCATGATTAGTAAGTTAATCTTTAAGTTTCACTGATTCTCTAATGAACAATTGGTTTAAGGTCCAACCTATAAACCGAACCCCTCTCGGGCCAAGGAGAGGGTAGGGCCCTTTGTTCAAGACCTGGATTTAATACTAAAGGGAACAACCTATCTACTATCCCTATAACGGGTAGGAGTGAATTTCATCTTGCACCCTATGTTCCCAGCTATCCACCTAATCTTACCCCTGAAATGGGAGGCTTATTGGGTCTGCGATAATGAGCTGCCCTCACCTATGAAGATCTAAGGATAATTCCGAGTGAACAGGAGTTCATAGTTAGCTCAGGATTAAGATTAAGTTACCTAGGTCATCAATTAACGAAATAGTCAGTTTTATACATTAAAAGGCATTTAGAACGTAAAAGTGACTATTTCATGGTTTAGTCTTATGAAAACTATTTACATAGGATGCCCCGATTTTCATGTCTCCACATGAATGGTTTAGGATCACATCGTTTGTACTAACTACAAAATGGGCTGCATCCATAGTGTTCCCCAAATAAGGCGCCCAACCTCATTCATATACTATAGACCATTTTGGCTATATATATTTGAATTTGATCCACATTTATGTTACTACATAAAGTTCAAACTTAAACTTAATAGCCTCGGAACCTTACTTTATTGAATTCATGAATATAGAATTTAAATTTACTAAAGATTTTCAATAACTGTTTTATTCAAAAAGAATATGATATTACAAACTACGAGTTTTAGGACATAAAATCCAACAAACTCCCACTTGGACTAAAACTCCTAGTAGGATCAAATGATGCTGAATTTAATTGTGAGAAATTAATAATACATATGAGTACAATAAACATATGAATACAATAAACTAGGGCATTCACGCCCAACATAATCTCCCACTTGTCCTAGTTTAGAAACACCGTAGACCTAAACTCTATAGGTGACCCTAAAAAACTTTAGCCGTGAGGGTTTTTGCAAAAGGATCAGCAATGTTTTGCTCAGAAGGTATCTGGGTCACTACAACGTCACCACGATGTACGATTTCTCGGATAAGGTGGTACTTGTGTTCGATGTGCTTTCCCCGTTTATGGCTTCGAGTTTCTTTTGAATTTGCAATTGCATCGCTGTTGTCACAATACAAGATGATGGGTAGATGCATATTTGGAACAACTTCCAAATCTGTCAAGAATTTCCTTAGCCATACTACTTCTTTTGCTACTTTGCAAGCAGCTATGTATTCAGCTTCCATTGTGGAGTCAGTTATACAGGTCTGTTTTACGCTTCTCCACACAACTGCTCCTCCATTAAGAGTGAACACTGATCTAGATGTAGACTTTCTAGCATCTTTATCAGTTTGGAAATCAGAGTCAGTGTATCCAGTAAGGATCAGATCCTTAGCACTATACACGAGCATGTAGTCCCTAGTTCTCCTGAGATACTTTAAGATGTTCTTAACGTGTAAGGCCCTAACACTAAATCTAAAGTGGGAGGTTAAATAGAGAAGAAAAATCCTAAGTAAGGATATTGGAGCAAAGAGTGGAAACCATTAATACTAAATTATCCAAAAAGGTGACCAAAAGACCAAACGCATATGGAAGGCTTAAATATGTTGAACCCAAGAGTGCTTGGAGGATGGAAGCAAGAAGACTTGAAAAATGGCCAAGGGCTTGCATGCAACAAATGCAAGAGCATGCGGGCACAAGTAGGGCATGCGTTGGAGGCATGCATCGAGTGAGATAGGCGCGCAGGCCATGCGTTGAGGCTAAGTGCACAGGCCATGCGCCAAGGCCAAGCGCATGCCCATGTGGCGAGACGCACCTATGCAGTCGAACGCGCCTATGTGGCCAAGCACGCAAGCGCCTAAGTAGCACACCCATGTGTCAATGGTCAGCATCGTGCGTCCATGCTTAGTAGGCTGAGCAAGCACGCCTAGCAAGCCATGCATCAAGGGTGAGCAGCCACCCTATGCGTTGGTGATGGCCGACTCATGCGATGGCTAATTGGGACTTTGATGAAGGAAAGGTGAGTTGTTATGCATTAAGAACAAAGGGTAAGGCTAATTGATGAAAAAACTCCAAGGGAAGATGCTAATAGTTATATGATCATAAGTGTTAAACAATTTAAGTAGAGAAATATGTTTAAGTATTTAAGTGATTTAGGTGGCAAAAGGAGGTTCACACAAAATTCTAGTAGGAGGTAGACAAAGGAGATTTCATGCAATGAAGGTCTTATCACCCTAAGCAGGAGGTGGGTGAAGGAGATTTCATGCAAAAAAGGAAATTTTGGCTGGCATGTTGAGGTGAGAACAACTCAAGGCTAGGCTAGAGTAGGCTAAGTGTTGGCAACTCCAAAGTGAGACAAATGGGAGTTGAGTTGTCACAAGGGGGTGATTTTGGAATGGCTATAATGTAAGACCCTAACACTAAATCTAAAGTGGGAGGTTAAATAGAAAAATCCTAAGTAAGGATAGTAGGGCAAAGGGAGAAAAACATAAAAAATTATCCAAAAAGGTGACTAAAAATCTAAATGCCTATGAAGGGCTTAAAACATGTTCGATGCAAAAAGGCATGGAGGATGGAAGCAAGAAGACTTGAAAAATGGCTAAGGGTTGCATACAACCAATGCAAAGGCATACATGAGCCATGCGGACATGGGCAGCAAGCATGCATCGAAGTGAGCATGCAAGGTGCGCAAGCCATGTGTTGAAGCCAAGCGCACAGGCCATGCGCCAAGCATGCAGCCATGCGTCGAGGACAAGTGCACAGCCCATGCGTTGATGGTGTATGCCGAGCGCGCAGCCCACGCGTCGATGGTGTATGTCGAGTGCGCAGCCCATGCATCAATGGTGTATGTCGAGCGCCCTACCTATGCGTCGAACAGGCAAGTGGGCAAGCCATCCTATGCGTCAAAGCATTGCCGAGTCTGTCAAGCAACCATGCGCTATGCCAAGCGCATGCTTATGTGGCGAGGCAAGCCCATGTGGTGAGGCACGCCAATGCGGCGAGACGCCCACGCGGCCGAGCATGCCTATGCAGCCAAGCGCGCAAGCACCTAGGCAGCACACCGTGCGTTGATGGTCAGCACCATGCGTCCATGTTTAATAGGCTGAGCAAGCACCACCTAGCAAGCCATGCGTCGAGGGTGAGCGGCCATCCTATGCGTTTGTGATGGCCAACTCATGCGTTGGCTATGTGGGACTTTGATGAAGGAAGGGTGAGTTGTTATGCGTTAAGGATAAAGGGTAAGGCTGATTGATAGAGAACTTCAAGGGAGGATGCCAATGGTATACGAGCATATGTCTTAAACAACTTAAGTAGAGAAATATGTGAAGTATTTAAGTAATTTAGGTGGCAAAAGAAGGATCACATAAAATTCTAGTAGGAGGTGGCTAAAGGAGATTTCATGCAATTGAAGTCTTATCACCCCAAACAGGAGGTGGGTGGAGGAGATTTCATGAAAACAAGAAGATTTTGGCTGGCAAGTTGAAATGAGAACAACTCAAGGCTAGGCTTAGTAGGCTGAGTGTTGGCAACTCCAAAGTGTGACAAATGGGAGTTGAGTTATCAACATGGGGTGAGATTGAGATGGCTATAAATAGAGGGGTTGGGCAGGAGGAATTTATTCATACCATCACTTAAATTATGTGTTGAGAGCATATTTAGAGAGTGACGTTTGAGTTATTAGGTTGCCAAGTTGATTGAAGATCAAAAGAAACAAGGTTGCATTGGTGAGGCATTAAGCCAGCCAGACGCACAGCCAGAACACACTCTACGCGCACGCAGCGCTGCATCTGTCCGTCCACGTGTGCCTCGCTCGACGCATCCTACGCGCCAGCCCAGCGCAGCTACCTTCCTCGTACGACGCATCACGCCTAGCGCACGCCCAATGCAACGCATGTCCAGATGCGTCAGTCCCCTATGCGGCACAGCACGCCCACCCTGCCTACTGCTCAATGCCCAGCTGCCTACCGTGGTCCAAATAACCTCTAAAGAGGCTAATTTTGGTATTTTGGCTAAACTGGGGTAAGATAAGCTGGTGTTTTCATTATATAATAGTATTTTGTTTAGTTTGCCATTATTTATTGATATAACAAATATTAATTGAGGAATTTTCATTGATATGGAGGAATTCTCAGGAAGGTATTGTCAAGGTGATTTTAGTGGAAAAACTTGCTAACGATGAGTGTTTACTTAGTTTTATGCGTTGATATGTGGATATATGTAAGTGCCAAATTCATGCTTATGATGTTATGTTGTTGCCATGATATTGTTTGTGAAATTGCTATGGAAACTGAGATTATACCCAGATTACATAAGTTAGCATGCTTAATAAAAGGTGCTTGGCAGGAAAATATAGTCGGCCTCGGTCGGCGAAAAATAATAGTCGGTGACGACCGACGGGAAATATAGTCAAGTACCTAAGCATGACTAGCAGGAAAAGAATTGTCAATATGCACATTGGCGGGAAGTGGGTTATAGGAAAGTTTCCATAAAAAGTTGTTATGATTGATAATGTGTCCATGATATGAGCATGCCACGTATAACATGGAACTGGAAGTTGATAATTGAATGAATGTACACATGATCATGCATAAATTATACTGGAATTGTGATTATGTGATTGATTTCCCAAAAATATGTTTTACAAAGTGATTATTATTCTAAAAGAATCACTCACTGGGCTTAGTAGCTCACACTCTTCCAAATGTTTTCTTATACCCCCCCCCCCCCCCAGGTACCAAAGCGGAGCATTCAAGAAGGAGTCTCTAACCACCAACACCTAGGACTTGGTAAATTCTCAGGGCACGGCTCGGATCATGTAATAAAGAATATAGGAAATTGAACTATGTGTATGAAAGTTAGATAAAGTATTGTAAACATGTTGAAATCTTTAATAGATAAGGGGGGAAACATTAAATTGAAATATTGTCTTGGAATACTACTGGTGTACCTTCACGCTCCCTTCCAAGTCTTGGGGGACAAAGTCAAACTAAAAAACCGATCATTGTATAACATAAACTTGTCGGTTTCTCTCTCTTCACCTAATTCGATCAATTCGAATTATTCTATCATACTGTTCTAAGTTTATTCCATATGAGCTAGTAGGGGAACCTAATGGACCTATAGATGATGGGCTCCAACGATCCGAGATTAGTTGGCTAAACTATTTAGACGGAGCTAATCAACATTCGTTAACTAACAGGTCATTCCACTATAATCCCGTAGTTGCACTCCCCTCACTATAGATATATTTGTGCCCATTTGATATAACCATGATTAGTAAGTTAATCCTTCAAAGGTTGTTCGTAATCTCAACTGGGTCATCAAAACCGTTTTACCCCCGAGACTACATCTTATTCCTTAAGTTTCACTTATCCTCAAATGAACAATTGGTTTAAGGTCCAATCTATAAACTGAACCCCTCTCGGCCCAATGAGAGGGTGGGGCCCCTTGTTTAAGTCCTGGTTTCAGTACTAAAGGGAACAACCTATCTACTATCCCTATAACGGGTAGGAGTGAATTTCATCTTGCACCCTATGTTCCCAGTTATCCACCTGATCTTACCCCTGAAATGGGAGGCTTATTGGGTCGGCGATAATGAGCTGCCCTCACTTATACAGATCTAAGGATAATTCCGAGTGAACAGGAGTTTATAGTTAGCTCAGGATTAAGATTAAGTGACATAGGTCATCAATTAACGAAATAGTCAGTTTTATATATTAAACGGCATTTAGAATGTAAAAGTGACTATTTCATGGTTCAGTCTTATGTAAACTCTTTACATAGGATGCCCCCATTTTCATGTCTCCACATGAACGGTTTAGGATCACATCGTTTGTACTAACTACAAAATGGGCCGCATTCATAGTGTCCCCAGAATAAGGCGCCCAAACTCATTCATATACTATAGACCATTTTGGCTATATATATTTGAACTTGATCCACATTTATGTCATTACATAAAGTTCAAACTTAAACTTAATAGCCTCGAAACCTGTTTATTGGATTCATGAATATAGAATTTAAATTTACTAAAGATTTTCAATAACTGCTTTATTGAACAAGAATATGATATTACAAAGTACGAGTTTTAGGACATAAAATCCAACAAACTCCCACTTGGACTAAAACTCCTAGTAGGATCAAACGATGCTGAATTTAACTGTGAAAAATTAATATTACATATGAGTACAATAAACATATGAATACAATAAACTAGGGCATTCACTGTAAGACCCTAACATTAAATCTAAAGTGGGAAGTTAAGTAGAGAAGAAAAATCCTAAGTAAGGATATTGGAACAAAAGGGGGAAAACATCATAATTACCCAAAAAGGTGGCCAAAAATCTAAACGCCTATGAAGGGCTTAAAACATGTTGGACGTAAGAAGGCATGGAGGATGGAAGTAAGAAGACTTGAAAAATGGCTAAGGGTTGCATACAACAAACACAAGGGCATACATGAGCCATTGGGACACGGGCAGAAGGTAAGCGTCGAGTGAGCATGCTAGGCGCGCAGGCCATGTGTTGAAGCCAAGCGCACAGGCCATGCACCAAGCACGCAGCCATGTGTCGAGAACAAGCGCACAGGCTGTGTATCAAGCGCGCAACCCATGCATCGATGGTGTATGCCGAGCGCGCAGCACATGCGTCGATGGTGTATGTCGAATGCCCTGCCTATGCATCAAACGGGCAAGCAGGCAAGCCATCCTATGCGTTGAAGTGCTGTCGAGTCCACTGAGCAGCCATGCGTCGATGCGCTATGCCAAGCGCATGCCCATGCGATGAGGCACGCCCATGCGACAAGACACACCTATGCGACCGAGCGTGCCTATACGGCCGAGAGTGCCTATGCAGCCCAGCGCACAAGCACCTAGGCAGCACGCCCATGCGTGATGGTTAGCACCGTGTGTCTATGCTTAGTAGGCCGAGCAAGCACACCTAGTAAACCATGCGTCGAGGGTGAGCAGCCACCCTATGCATTGGTGATGGCCAACTCATGCGTTGGCTAAGTGGGACTTTGATGAAGGAAGGGTGAGTTGCTATGCGTTATGGATAAAAGGTAAGGCTAATTAATGGAGAACTTTAATGGAGGATGCCAATGGTATACGAGCATAAGTCTTAAAAAATTTAAGCAGAGAAATATGTGAAGTATTTAAATGATTTAGGTGGCAAAAGAAGGATCACACAAAATTCTAGTAGGAGGTGGACAAAGGAGATTTCATTCAATTGAAGGCTTATTACCTCAAGCAGGAGGTGGGTGAAGGAGATTTCATGCAAAAAAAGAGATTTTGGCTAGCAAGCTGAAATGAGAACAACTCAAGGCTGGGCTGGGTAGGCTGAGTGTTGGCAGCTCCAAAGTGAGACAAATGGTAGTTGAGTTGTCACTATGGGGTGAGTTTGGAATGGCTATAAATAGAGGGGTTAGGCAAGAGGAAGTTATTCATACCATCACCTAAATCATGTGTTGAGAGCATATTTAGAGAGTTACGTTTGAGTTATTAGGCTGACAAGTTGATTGGAGATCAAAAGAAACAAAGGTTACGTTGGTAAGGCATTGAGTCAACCGAACGCACAGCCAACCCACACCCTGCACGCACGCAGTGCTGCGTCCATCTATCCGTTCGTCCGTGCGCACCTCGCTCGACGCATCCCACGCGCCAAGCCAGCGTAGCAGCCTCCCCCGTGCGACACATCACGCCCAGCGCAACACAAGCCCAGCTGCCTACCACGGTCCAAATAACCTCTAAAGAGGCTAATTTTGGGATTTTGGCTAAATTGGAGTAGGGAAGGTATTCTCAAGGTGATTTTAGTGGGAAAATTTGCTTACAGTGAGTGTTTACTTAGTTTTTTGCGTTGAAATGTGGATAAATGCATATGTAAGTGCCAAATGCATGCTTATGATGTTATGTTGTTGCCATGATATTGCTTGTGAAATTGCTATGAAAACTAAGATTATACCCATATTACATAAGTTAGCATGCTTAATAAAAGGTGTTTGGCGGGAAAATACAGTCGGCCTCGGTCGGTGGGAAATAATAGTCGGTGATGACCGGCGGGAAATATAGTCAAGTTACCTAAGCATGACTAACGGGAAAGGAATTGTCGATGTGCACATTGGCGGGAAAAGTGGATTATAGGAAAGTTTCCATAAAAATTTGTTATGATTGATAATATATCCATGATATGAACATGCCAAGTATAGCATGGAACTGGAGGATGATAATTGAATGAATTTACACATGATCATGCATAGATTATGTGATTGATTTCCCAAAAATATGTTTTGCAAAGTGATTATTATTCTAAAAGAACCACTCACTGGGCTTAGTAGCTCACACTCTTCCAAATGTTTTCTTATACCCCCCCCCCCCCCTAAGGTAGCAAAGTGGAGCATTCAAGAAGGAATCTACTAACCACCAACACACCAGGACTTGGTAAATTCTCAGGGCATGACTCGAATCATGTAATAAAGAATATAGGAAATTGAACTATGTGTATGAATGTTAGATAGATTATTGTAAACATGTTAAAATCTTTAATAGATAAGAGGGGAAATGTTAAATTTAAATGTTGTCTTGGAATACTACTAGTGTACCCTCATGCTCCCTTCCAGATCTTGGGGGCTAAGGCTAGGGAGGGAGTGTGACATTCACGCCCAACATAATCTCCCACTTATCCTAGTTTAGAAACATCGTAGACCTAAACTCTATAGATGACCCAAAAAAACTTTATTCGTGAGGGTTTTTGTAAAAGGATCAGCAATGTTTTGCTCAGAAGGTATCTGGGTCACTACAACGTCACCATGGTGTACGATTTCCCGGATAAGGTGGTACTTGCGTTCGATGTGCTTTCCACGTTTATGGCTTCGAGGTTCTTTTCAATTTGCAACTGCACCGTTGTTGTCACAATACAAGGTGATGGGTAGATGCATATTTGGAACAACTTCCAAATCTGTCAAGAATTTCCTCACCCATACTACTTCTTTTGCTGCTTCGCAAGCAGCTACGTATTCAGCTTCCATTATGGAGTCAGCTATACAGGTCTGTTTTACGCTTCTCAACACTAGTGCTCCTCCATTAAGAGTGAACACTGATCTAGATGTAGACTTTCTAGCATCTTTATCAGTATGGAAGTTAGAGTCAGTGTATTCAATAAGGATCAGATCCTTAGCACTATACACGAGCATGTAGTCCCTAGTTCTCCTGAGATACTTTAAGATGTTCTTAACGGTAGTCCAATGATCACGTCCAAGATTAGACTGGTATCTACTGACGATCCCTACTGAGTAGGTTATGTTAGGTCTAGTACACAACATTGCATACATCAGGCTTCCAACTGCGGAGGCATAGGGAATATTTCTCACATCCTCAACTTCTTGAGGTGTCTTAGGACATTGTCCTTTTGACAGATGAATTCCATGTCTGAAAGGCAACAGACGCTTTTTGGAATTTTGCATTTTATATCTAGACAAAATTTTGTCTATATAAGATGCTTGAGACATGGCTAGTGTCCTAATCTTGCGATTTCGAAAAATTTGGATCCCAAGAATATACTGCGCATTTCCTAAATCTTTCATTTGGAATTGAGTATCTAGCCATTGCTTGACGTCAGTAAGATATCCTACATCATTTCTAATGAGTAGAAGATCATCGACATATAAAAATAAGAACGTTATAGTAGAATTGATGATCTTCTTGTAAACACAAGGCTCGTCAACATTTTGTTCAAAGCCATAAGATTTGATTGTAGTATCAAATCTTATATTCCAAGATCTAGAAGCTTGTTTCAACCAATAAATAGATTTTTTTTAAGCTTACAAACCTTTTGTTCTTGACCCCTGTGCAATAAAACCCTCTGGTTGAGCAATATAGATACTCTCTTCAAGATTGCCATTTAGAAAGGTTGCCTTGATATCAATCTTCCAAATTTCATAGTCATAAAAGGTGACAATGGATACGAGTATTCTAATCGAATTAAGCATGACAACGGGAGAGAAAGTTTCTTCATAGTCCACTCCCTCTCTCTGGGTATAACCCTTTGCCACAAGTCGAGCCTTAAAAGTTTGTACTTTACCGGCTTGGTCTCGTTTTCTCTTGAAGATCCACTTACAACCAATTGGTTTTATATCATTTGGTTGATCTACAAGTTTTCAGACAAAATTGAAGTACATAGACTCCATTTCGAGGTCCATGGCTCTGATACCACATGATGGAAATGTCAGCATGCACAGCGAAAATGAGAAACAATTTTACTCTAATTACCCAAAAAAAATATGCAACCCTAAAAGAATTAATTAGGGTTATTTTGAAATAATACCTTTGAAGCTACAAAAACCCGTCTTCCACTCGAACACGAACTGGACAACCACTAGAGCTAACCTACTATCCTCTGGACTCAGAACCGGGTTGTAGGACTCGATGGATGAAGAACTCGAGAGAAAGGAAAAAAAGATGGAAATAGTATAGTGAAATTAGGTTGGGTTTGGTTTTTTTTTCAGCCCAATTTTAAAACTAATTTTGCAAAATTTCCAAAAAATTTTTAATCCAAGAACACAAGCCCATATTTATAGAAAAGGTCTATGCAAAATTGCATGAAAATACTTCACAAAATCCCAACGTCTAGAATCCACTATCTAAGTGGGCTTAATGTCTCCACTATAAGCCAACACCTAGCCCACTATTTTGTTAGTGGAATTAAAAACAAAAGTTTGGATTTTCCCACTAACTTTAGTCAAAGGGCAAAATAGTCATTTGGTCAAAGTCAAACTTTGACCAAAAAGACAACATTTTGACTTTTTATGATTTTTTCCGTGTTGACTGATTTTGACCTCCCGAGCATGAATCTGCTTCATTTTCTCGAAATTCAAATCACAATTGACTATAAGGCCAGTCAAAGTTTGATTTTTTAAAGTCAAAAGTCAACTCTTTGACTTTTTACATATTTGACCATTTCCATTATTTCCAAGCTTCCGAATATGAACGTATTCATATTCTTGATATTTAAATCACATTTAAATATTAAAGTTGTATCTCTAAACTAAAAAACCGATCACTATATCACATATACTTGTCGGTTTCTCTCTCTTCACCTAGTTCGAACAATTCGAATTATTCTATCATACTGTTCTAAGTTTATTCCATATGAGCTAGTAGGGGAACCTAATTGACCTATAGATCATGGGCTCCAACGATCCGAGATTAGCTGGCTAAACTCTTTAGGCGGAGCTAATCAACATTAGTTAACTATTCCACTATAGTCCCGTAGTTGCACTCCCCTCACTATAGATATATTTGTGTCCATTTGATATAACCATGATTAGTAAGTTAATCCTAGTAAGTTAATCCTTCACAGGTTGTTCGTAATCTCGGATGGGTCATAAAAATCGTTTTACCCCCGATACATCTTATTCCTTAAGTTCCACTGATCCTCTAATGAATAATTGGTTTAAGGTCTAACCTATAAACCGAACCCCTCTTAGGCCAATGAGAAGGTGGGGCCCCTTGTTCAAGACCTGGATTAAGTACTAAAGGGAATAATCTATCTACTATCCCTATAACGGGTAAGAGTGAATTTCATCTTGCATCCTACGTTCCCAGCTATCCACCGATCTTACCCCTGAAATGAGAGACTTATTGGGTCAGCGATAATGAGCTGCCCTCACCTATGCAGATCTCAGGATAATTTTGAATGAACAGGAGTTCATAGTTAGCTCAGGATTAAGATTAAGTTACTTAGGTCATCAATTAACGAAATAGTCAGTTTTATACATTAAACGACATTTAGAACGTAAAAGTGACTATTTCATTGTTTAGTCTTATGTAAACTCTTTACATAGGATGCCCCCATTTTCATGTCTCCAAATAAACGGTTTAGGATCACATCGTTTGTACTAACTACAAAATGGGTCGCATCCATAGTGTCCCCAGAATAAGGAGCCCAACCTCATTCATATACTATAGACCATTTTGGCTATATATATTTGAACTTGATTCACATTCATTTCACTACATAAAGTTCAAACTTAAACTTAATAGCCTCGGAACCTTAGTTTATTGGATTCATGAATATAGAATTTAAATTTACTAAAGATTTTCAATAACTGCTTTATTGAACAATATGATATTACAAACTACGGGTTATAGGATATAAAATCCAACAAACTCCCACTTGGACTAAAACTCCTAGTAGGATCAAACTATGCTGAATTTAACCGTGAGAAATTAATATTACATATCAGTACAATAAACTAGTCATTCACACCCAACATAATCTCCCACTTGTCCTAGTTTAGAAACATCGAAGACCTAAACTCTATAGGTGACCCAAAAAAACTTTAGTCGTGAGGGTTTTTGTAAAAGGATCAGCAATGTTTTACTCAGAAGGTATCTGGGTCACTACAACGTCACCATGGTGTATGATTTCCCGGATAAGATGGTACTTGCGTTCGATGTGCTTTCCACGTTTATGGCTTCGAGGTTCTTTTGAATTTGCAACTGCACCGCTGTTTTCACAATACAAGGTGATGGGTAGATGCTTATTTGGAACAACTTCCAAATCTGTCAAGAATCTCCTCACCCATACTGCTTCTTTTGCTGCTTCGCAAGCAGCTACGTATTCAGCTTCCATTGTGGAGTCAGCTATACAGGTCTGTTTTACGCTTCTCAACACTAGTGCTCCTCCATTAAGAGTGAACACTGATCTAGATGTAGACTTTCTAGCATCTTTATCAGTATGGAAATTAGAGTCAGTGTATCCAATAAGGATCAGATCCTTAGCACTATACACGAGCATGTAGTCCCTAGTTCTCCTGAGATACTTTAAGATGTTCTTAACGGTAGTCCAATGATCACGTCCAGGATTAGACTGGTATCTACTGACGATCCCTACTGAGTAGGTTATGTCAGGTCTAGTACATAACATTGCATACATCAGGCTTCCAACTGCGGAGGCATAGGGAATATTTCTCACATCCTCAACGTCTTGAGGTGTCTTAGGACATTGTCCTTTTGACAGATGAATTCCATGTCTGAAAGGCAACAGACGCTTTTTGGAATTTTGCATTTTATATCTAGACAACATTTTGTCTATATAAGATGCTTGAGACATGGCTAATGTCTTAATCTTGCGATTCCGAACAATTTGGATCCCAAGAATATACTACACATTTCCTAAATCTTTCATTTGGAATTGAGTATCTAGCCATTGCTTGACGTCAGTAAGATATCCTACATCATTCCTAATGAGTAGAAGATCATCGACATATAAAACTAAGAATGTTATAATAGAATTGATGATCTTCTTGTAAACACAAGGCTCGTCAACATTTTGTTCAAAGCCATAAGATTTGATCGCAGTATCAAATCTTATATTCCAAGATCTAGAAGCTTGTTTCAACCCATAAATGGATTTTTTAAGCTTACAAACATTTTGTTCTTGACCCTATGCAATAAACCATCTGGTTGAACCATATAGATACTCTCTTCAAGATCGCCAATTAGAAAGGTTGTCTTGACATCCATCTACCAAATTTCATAGTCATAAAATTCGGCAATGGATAAGAGTATTCTAATCGACTTAAGCATGGCAACAGGAGAGAAAGTTTCTTCATACACTCCCTCACTTTAGGTATAACCCTTTGCCACAAGTCGAGCCTTAAAAGTCTGTACTTTACCGGCTTGGTCTCGTGTTCCCTTGTAGATCCACTTACAACCAATTTGTTTTATATCATTTAGTTGATCTACAAGTTTCCAGACAGAATTGAAGTATATAATCTCTTTTTGCATTGTTATTTTGTACTTCAACTTTATATTTATAAAATGGAAGTTCTTATTCTACATCTGTTCACTCTCTTAGCACGCATGAGTAGCTAAACCTATCGAATGGGTTGAGAAGAACTAAGCTAACATGACCTAGAATCTTCATCACATGTGATTATCTTGTTTTATGTTGTGCCCAACTCCCCTTTAAAACTATTCGAGAGAGAGTCTAAAGAAAGAACTTGAGACTTGAGAGAGCTATGTTAGAATCTAGACTCGAGAGAGAAAGATTAGATATGCATAAACAAGAGATAGGGACTTAGAGATAAGCTCTGTTTGCCAACCTGCATCGCATGCACCTTAGAGATAGGTATGACATTATGTGGTCGACTTATTTGTGTGTGTGTTATTTTGTCATCGCATAAATAAGAATAAAGACTTATGTGTAGGTCCTATAGACTCATCGCATATATCACATGAGTTCTAGCATTAGAAGTCGTAGCATTCGCATCGAGAGATGGTTTACTATTGTATGTGTGTTGCATGATCGCATAGCATGAACGCATCTTAGGAAGTGTTAGCCGAAACCCTTCTCAACCCGTTCACCGCATATTCATCGCATCTTCCATTTTATCAATTCTTTTCGAAACTCTGCCGCATTTGTTTATTTTTATTACCGCAAACAACAAACCAAAAAACTATTTGAATTACCGGTTACCGCAAAGTTTCTTGAAAATTACCACCGCATATTGTTTTCCCAAGTCCCTGAGTTCGACCCTGGACTTACCCGGAAACTCAGTAGGGTTTACACTTGGATTCCACTGAGAAAACTTGAGTGCTCAATGCATTTTCATCATTGCATTTAATCCATAATTCCACCTCATAAAATAATGCATCACAGCCATAAGTTGACGCACCGTCGGCTGCCATTGCCCCGATCTTTGTCAAAATTTTGAGGAAAACCTTGGGTAAGACTTATTTTTCCTTATAATTTGGGAGGTGAAGTTCACCCCTTTGATTTTAGGTTAAATTAGTAACCTCTCTATGGTTTGAAACTTAGATTCAAGGTTTGGAAGTTTTGAAGCATTGACCATCAAGCTAGATACCATTTTTTTTTGTAGAAAATGGGTGAAGATCGGTAAGTTTTGTAAGTTGTTGGATGGCTATTCTTTTGGATTGAGAGTAATAGTGGAAAAATTAAGTTATTGATTTTAGATATAATTCATGATCAGATTGGCTAATTAAATCGAGTATTAGAACTTGTCTTGGACCAAGCCACAAATTTAGGTTTATTCAAGTGTGCTAAAGAAGTTCTAAGGAGATTTTGTTTTGCGTTTTTTACCAAGTTGAAGTAAGTAATCTTACTACTGGAACTGCCCTAGTGCCCAACAATGATAATTATGATTTATTGAGGATTATTAGTTAGCATGATATTTATGTCTGCCTTCATTGACTGAGGTTTGAAATGACTGGGGTCAAGAATTGACAAATATGATTTACTGAGGATATATTGACAGTTTGATGTTTATGTATACCTTGTTGATATGAGAGTTTAAAAGGCTAGTTGCGCATAGAGATGTTTGAATACTAGTATGATTTGATTATATTATTTTTATTAGAGATCCTTTTGAATCTGAGGAGGATGAGATGCATACATATGATGTAAAGCTATGCTGAAAAAATTTATACGTATATTGTAGAATCATGATGATGAGATGTATATGTATGTTATAGAACCATGTTGAGATTGTGATAGTGATTTTACTGATTAGTTAGAATGCCCACCAGTTTGTATTTCCTTTGGGATTCACCAGATTTTGTTTCCTTCGGGATTCACTAGTTTGTATTTCCTTCAGGATTCACCAGATATTGTGTTTCCTTCGGGATTCACCAGATATTGTGTTTCCTTCAGAATTCACCAGTTTGTGTTTCCTTTGAGATTCACCAATTTGTGTTTCCTTTGGGATTCACTAGAGGTAATGGGCATATTTAGCTACAGTAGGATAGAACTCAGGTTTTCATGTATGTATGTGTCCCATGAGGACTAGGACAGTTTATATGTTCCACCAGAGGTACGCATCTAGAGGACATAGATGCCTAACCTGACCCCCAGTAGTGGGGGTTACTTACTGAGTATTTTATACTCATTCTTTCTCATGTTATTGTTTTAGGTAAGGGTAGAGATGCACCGGCAATGGACAAGCAGAATTCGTGATCGAGCTACTGGGACTAGTTTTATGCTTCTGCTTATGAGATTTAGATTTCTTTTCATGTTTTTCTTAACTTTCAGTTTTGATGTTTGAAACTTACTATTAAGAATCGTTTTCAGACTTATTTATTATCATTTATGATTTATGGGTACCCTATTGTTGTTTTTAATATTTGAATTTAATGAAAACCTTTTGCACTTACCTTATTTATTTAGCATTTATTTCACCATAAAAGAGTGTCGTTTTAAGTTCCATGCATGCATGTATTTAGTAACGGCCTAACTTAAGTCTTAAGTAGTCGAGTCTTTACAATATATGATATAATTGAACTGGTTAATTATATATGATATAGTTGACTAAATGTATGAGATACATTATTTTGGAGGAAATGAGATATAAATATGATTTATATCAAGTAGAGGAGAAATTACTATACTAGATATATGATATCAAACTATAGGTTAAGAATATAATATGACTATATTCATTTATTAATTATTTGGTTGGTTATGCGATAATTGGTCAGATATTTCTCCTAGATCGTGCGTTAGTCGGAAAAATCAATTTTGGTTATTGTAACGGAAGAATAAAATGAAAATTGGTTTCATTTTGCAAAGAGTTCGAAAAATCACTCAAGGTGTGAAAACGTAACGATCGCTTAGTTGAGAGCCTATATGATAGCGCCTTCTTGCCTAAACGATTGCACATCTCGCGTACTAAACAATTGCACGCGTTCTCTAAACGATCGCTCAATTTTTCTAAAAGATCGCTTAGCGCGTCGTTTTTTCTAAACGATCGCTTAATAATTGCTAGACAATCGCTTAGTAAATCCTACACGATCGTGTACCTTTCTTTAAGCGACAAGCACTCGCTATACGATAGCTCGCTCCCACTTGCTTTTCGTTCTATACGATCGTCCCTTTCGTCCTTCCTCTACCAATTCCCGCAAAGTCCACTCTTTAGATTCTCACATCGAGAATACCAAGGGCTATAAGTGGTGGTGTCGTCCCTGGTCCTTCTTGTTCTTGTGCTGCCATTCATGTAGACGATCATGCTACTGGTAGCCGACTGTTTTCTGGGCGATAAAGACCGTATAGGGTTTGCTTCCGCTTAATTGAATTCGTATGAAGATAGTCTTCAACTGGTATGTTTACTCAATCTTTTGTATTTTAATTGTTAAAGCATGCCTATAATTAGTGTTAAAATGCATACCTGTTTGTTAGAATGTGTGTATGGTAATTCGGTTACAATCAAATAGGAAAGATCCGAACACGCTCATGGATGATCTTGTTTATGAGTTCCTTCAGGAGATTGTTGGGGTTGATGCCCTAAACTCTCATTGGGTCCTGTAGTTTGTAAACACCTATATTGAACAAACGCTTGTGATGTAATAATATGAGATATTTTCTTCACTCGTCTATGAAACATGAGATGTTTTAATTGCTTTACCACAAACCAATAAACTAAGATCCCTAGTTGTCGTTGTAACTTAATCATGTATATGGAAACATACAAGTGGATCATGCCTTAAGTGATAATTAAAATGGTCTGTAGTATATGGATATAGGAGGGAAACCTTACCCTGGTGCCACTGCAAATGCGGCCCACTTTGTAGATAGTTACAAGTGTTGTGACGTGCTACAGATGGTCTGATCTTGATAATTTATGCTGAGACATGCGAGCAGGGGTGTCCTATACAAAGGAGTTTGTATATTATGGGACCATGAAGTATTTAGTCTCGTTATATAACGTCGTTCATGACAGAGACTTCACTACACTAGGATGACCATAGGTAACACAATCTTAATCCTGAGTGAGTTGGGAACTCTTGCCTTTGAGGGCAGTCCTTTGGTTTGCATGGGTGTGAGTGGCTAGATTGCTGACTCAAACCTACCACTTTGGGGATTTGTCTGATTGGGGAGCTGGGAACTCAGCTACACAAGATGGAATTCACTCCTTCCCTAAAGTACGGGTAAGTAGATAGATTGCTCCCTTAAGGGTTGATTTTAGGGCTTGAACAATGTGGCACCACATACTTTCTCATGGCCCGAGAGGCGTCCACTCATACTAGGACTTTGATGTATTGTTCATTAGAGGGATCAGTGGTACTTTAAAAGTTAGATGTAACTATAGGGGCAAAACGGTAAATTGGTCAAATTGTACTTACAAGCATTTGTAAAGGGTTATCGTACTATTAATTGGTTATATCCGATGGATACAGAAATATATTTGTGGTTAGAATAGTGCAGCTATCGGTCTTTAGTGTAGTGCCCAGCAGTTAATGGATGGTGGATCTCGTGACTAAAGAGTTTAGTCAGCTATTCACGTACCGTTGGAGCTTCAAGCTACAGGTCCATAAGGTCCCCTTGGGTCAGTTTGAAGTGTTCAAATTGACAAGAGGGAGTTTGATTATATATGATATAATTAAACTGGTTCAATTATATATGATATAGTTGACATGATGTATGAGATACATTAATTGGAGGAAAATGATATAAATATGTTTTATATCAAGTAAAGGAGAAATGGACTATGGTTTAAATGTTGCATATGATGTGATATTGAAATTATAGGTTATAAATATAATATGATAAGTTAGTTATTATAGTTATTTATAATTAAAACAATTATGAGATAATTGTTGGTGGTTTCTCCTTAACCGTGTGTGAAGTGGGAGGTTTTATTTGTAAGAGTATATCAGCATGTAGCGGAAGCAACAAGGATCAATAAGCGATCTAATTCATTAATTTTGGCAGAAACTAAAGCATGCTCATCTAACATGAGAGAGGGTTTGAAGTCATACTTTTGAAGAACTCCTCAAGATCTTGATTCTCAACTATTTTTGTGAAACCCGGATTTCAATTTCCCTACTTAAGTAGGAAATTAAGGGAATTAACTAAGTGTAAGTTAAATCTTATGTTAAAGAGAAGGAAAATTCTAGGTGTTTAAATAGATTTTTAGTAGCATTGAGATAAGCCTTAACTAGTGAAAATTTGGTTAAGTATGAAGCCAAAAAGAACCATGCGCTGGAGGCTAGAAAATGGCTAAGTGTTGTGCCATACGTTGGACATGCTCATTTGAGAGTTTATTTAGGCGTTGAAGGAAGCTAAGGTATGGCCAAGAAAACACTATGCGTGGGAAGGCATGCGGCAGCAAAATTCTTGAGAGGTTCGCAAAGCATGCGGCAACCTCAAGTGTGCACGAACATGGGCATTGGGTGTTGAAGTTGCACGCGCTGGACGATCGTGTAGCAAATGAGTGGCGCTACATGATGAGGTAGGCGATCGTGTAGCAATTCGTAGAGTTAATTGATGCACTAGGCAACCGTGTAGTAAATGCATGGAGCTAAACGATGCGGTAGGTGATCGTGCGGCATGGTGCAGCGCTAGACGATGTGGAGAGTCACGTTAAACGATAGCATTATGCGATGGGCGATAGCGTTAAATGATGGTGCGTTGGCATTGCACGATCGGCATTAGTGCTAGACGATAGCCGTGATACGCTAGACGATAGTCGTACTGCGCTAGACGATGGGCGTCAGTGCTACATGATGGGTATCAGTATGCTATGTGTTGGATGATGGGCGGCAACATTACTAGACAATGAGCTAGGCAATGAGCGGAAGAGCTAAACGATGAGCTAGGCAATAGGACAAGCCATGGTGGATGCATGGTGAAATGTCTTTGTGTTGCTAAGGCTAGCGATACATAAGGCTTATGAGGATAGTGTGCGTTGGTCTTGAGCAAGAGACTAAGGATGTTGGTGAACAACAAGGACATGCTAGCGTTAGTCATAAGGGATGCATTAGCAAGAGGCTAAGCGATGGTAAGATAAACAATGAGACATTGAGTTGAGACCTAGCTTGATTCAAAGGTTGTTATGCGTTGGTGATGTGCTATGTGCTAAGGACATCCAAGGGCATGTGGGCGCATAGGACAAGGCATGAGCAAATAATATGCGTTGGAAGAGTGTTGGTCATAATCCTAATTGAGCACATAGTCCAAAGGTAATCCATGCGAGAGAAAAGGATATGCGGCCAAGGACTTGCAATGTCTTGAGTTTAGTATGGCTCAAGTGATGTGTTGATGAGAAAGCCATGGTTTGATGATGGCTAACCAAATAAGGGTTAAGTTTAAGTTAATAGGAGGTGGACTTCATGCAAAGGAAGTGTGCATGAGGAGGACAACTCAAAGTAGGAGGTGGATGCACCAAGAAGTTTGCAAACTGGTTAGGTTGAGCTGGATGAAAGAGAAGCTAACACTTCAAGCTGGATGTGGCAAGGAGCTACATTGGCAAAAGGAAGAGAGGATGCCTGGACATGCAGCCAAGTAGGAGGAGTCGGCCCTAGAGAGACTTTGGACGCCTATAAATAGAGCCTAAGACTTCTCTTTAGATCATAACTCGAATTCTCTTCAAAAGTACATTAGGAAGAGTGTATGAGGGCTAATTGGGAGGAGATTGTGCGTTGATGAAGGAATGCATGTGTTGGTAGCAAGACCATGCGTTGGTCAAGAGGTTCCAAGAGGAAGAGATGCTAGCGGACAGTAAAGTCTAGAAGTAGCATCAATTTGGGACGAGGAGTTCTCCCAAAATACTCATGCGTTTAGAGTGATTTCAAAACCACTTGAAAAATAAAAGAGTCTACTTGTCAGGGTAGGGCTGCCAGAGAAGAAACTCCAAGGCATCAGGATGAAGAGTCAGGAAAAGACAGAATAGTCGAGCTCTCGGGTAAACTTGGGCTAGTCTTAATGATTTGAGGATTCCGGCCAAAGAACAAAGAGTTCTGAGCTAAAATTTTAAGGTAAGCTTCCTGAGACAATTTAAAACATGATTATAGAAGGAAGTATCTTAAAATAAGGTCTGGAACTATGACTAATCTAAGCTCATAATTTAATCTAGAATTTAGGGTCCAAAAAGGGAAACCAAGGAAACCTAAGGAACTTCGGACAGGAAAGTTCCTAACCAACCAAGGTGAGTGATTGTTCCATTGTTTGTATGGTTGATTTCTAATGATTATATATATATATATAGGTTGTATTTGAAATATTGGCATGATCGGGAAATGTGTTTGTCTGGATTTGATTGTTTTTGTTGTCACAATGCGTGTATATTTGCATTAGGTAATGGGATTTATAACCGGGATATGTCGACATGTGCACAGTCGGTAGGTTATAGGGTATTGAGCTTGTGTCCACGTCTGTCATGTGGGTTATTCGTGGAGAATACCCGAGAAAGATACATAATCATGCAGGGGTTGTCCAGCTGACAGGCTGAACATTTTGTTATGTGATTATTGTTGATTATGGAATTGTTTTCCCAAAGATGAATTTCTAAGATCAAATTTATGTTTGTTTAAAGCTGCCACTCACTAAGCTTTGTAGCTCACGTTTTCCATGTTTTATGTCTCCCCCCCAGGTAGCAAAGGTTGAGGAGTTCCAGGGTGCTGCTAAGGCCAAGGTCTGCCACAAGCCATAGTCACACTTCTGGTCTTTAGATTTGTTAGACTTTGTAGCTAAGCCTGAGAGTTGTATAAACATTGTGTTGTTGGTAATAAAATGAGTTAATCAAATAATTGTTCATTACATCTTTGGCTTAAAGTTTACTAAGAGTAAAGAGGTTCAGATGGGTAGTAGGTATCACAAAAGGGGGGTATCTGCAATCATTTGAAAGAAAAAGCTTTTCACCCTGAAGCTCTATAAATACCGAAGGCCACCTTCGTTAAAGTGGCTCGATTCTATTCCAACTGAGCCATATAGAGAGTTCACCATACAAAAGATAGTCAGCCTTTGTTCATAGTTTTCTTACACTTAGATGGCAGAGGCGAGAGAAGAGAGAAGACGTCGAAAGATCATTCCTGGTCAGCTCGAGAGAGTGCCAGGAAGCGTTGAGAATGGAGAGAGAGCCGACTCTTGCGAGACCAAGAATATTCTTTGAGCAGAGTAGAGAAAAACAGTGTAAAAGCCTTGGGAAGTAAGAAATTGCTACCAAGCTCCCTATCTTTGTTTCCCATTATCATTCTGTATTTTGATTTCATTTATAGAATGGAACCTGCATTTCTACATCTATTCACACTCTTTACATTACACATGAGTAACTAAACTTCTGAATGGGTTGAGAAGCAATTAGCTAGCATGACCTAAGATCTTTATTTTATGCGATCATCTTGTCTTATGTATGCATCCATCACCCCTTTAGAGCTACTCGAGAGAGAGTCTAAAGAAAGAACCTAGACTTGAGAGAGCTAGGTTAGAATCTAGACTTGAGAAAGAGAGATTAGAATCGTATAAGCAAAAGATAGAGACTTAGAGATAAGTTCTGTTTGCCCACATGTATTGCATGCACCCTAGAATCAGGTTATGATAGTATGCAGTCACCTTGTATATGTGTGTGTCATTCATTATCACATAGAAAGAGTAGAGGTTTAGACATAAGTCCTATAGACATCATTGCATACATCGCATGCGTCCTAAAACTAGGAGTTATAGCATTTGCATTGAGAGATGACTTGCTATTGTATATATGTAGCATGATCGCATAACATGAACGCAATCTTAGGAAGTGTTAACTAATTCCCTTCTTAATCCATTCCCTGCATACTCATTGTACTTTCGTTGTTATTGACTCTTTTCTCAATTCCGCTGCATAGAATCTATACATTAAACAAACATACCAACCAACGCATTGTTTTATTTGTCACCGCAAAGAAATCTGAATTCACTGTCGCATACTGTCTCCTTAGTCCCTATTTTCGACCCTAGGCTTACCAGGCAACCTAGTTGAATTTATACTTGGAGTTCGCTAGGAAAACTTGCATGCACAACGCATACACCACCATCGCATTATACACCATTACTTCACCATATTAACCACACATCAATTTTTTGGCACCGTTGCCGGGGTCTACGGTAATACATTATGCTAACGGTAACATTTTGATTTTCTTTGCAGACTTTCCATTTCTGTGCATTGCTTCTCCTTGTGTAAGGAAAGCAGTGGGCGTCATATGAGCGAAGGAAAAAATCCTAAGCCCAATTACGACCAAGAGATTGAGAGAACTTTTTGAAGAAGAAGAAGAAATAGCCGCCAGTGACAATAAGAGAAAGATCCCAACATGGCGGAGCAACCAGAAGACAGAGCACCAAATTCAAATAATATCATTGCGAATCCCATCCTCTTGGTGAAAGACAACAATAGGCCCATTCGGGATTATGCATCGCCCAACCTGTATGATTTCTCACTACGAATCATGAGTCCAACCTTAGACGGATCGAGATTCAAGATGAAACTGGTGATGCTGCAGATGATTCAAATTGTCGGACAGTTTGGCGGTAGGCATGGTGAGGATCCGCACGCCCACCTTCGAAGTTTTATTGAATCTGCAATACGTTTGTGTTCCCAAATATCTTTGCTAAGGAGGTTCGATTAACACTGTTCCTGTTTTCGTTGTGTGACCAGGCACGAAAATGGGCTTATTCTCTTGAACCAGGGGAAAAGAGATTACATCATGGGAACAGGTAGTAGAGAAGTTCATGAAGAAGTACTTCCCCCCGATGGAGAACGCCAGAAGGAGGAAGCTGATTACCAATTTTGAACAGGATATCGACGAATCGCTCAATGACGCCTGGGCGAGGTTTAAAAGGCTGGTAAGATATTTCCCGCATAACGGCTTACCAGATTGTCTACAGATGGAAATTTTCTACCACGGTTTGAACCCTACATCGCAGACAGTTGCCAATGCGGCAGTAGCTGGAGGTCTGCTTGACAAAACATACGATGAGGCTAAGAACATACTTAATCGCATTTCAAAAAATCATGAAGACTGGAGAGAAAGCGATCAAAGTTAAGAATTAACGACAGTGACGCAAGTAATGGGGCCATCGCATCCCTACAAAACCAATGACAGCAATGATGGATGGTGGCTGAAGCAGGATTTTTCCCGCGAATGAAAGGTCAAAAAGAAGGGCCACCAGGATTTTTCCCGCGAATGAAAGGTCAAACGCAAAATCAAGCTAGCAGTTCGTAAGCGCCGCAATCTTCATCTTTGTAAAGCTTACTGAAGCAGTATATTAAAAAGAATGAAACAATGCTTCAGATTCAAGCGACGTCCATCCGCAATCTTGAAACTCAGATAAGACAGATTGCGGGCGAACTCAAAAATAGACCGCAAGGGGCATTGTCGAGTTCTACTGAACTCCCACGCAACCCAGGGAGTACGAGAAAGGAGCAATATCAAGTTGTGACATTGCGAAGCGAAAAGACTATGGCGGAGGAGAGGAAGGAGCCGAGTAGGACTGCTCCAATTGCGATGGAACCACAAACCTTGTTGACTCAAGAAGAAACAGAGGAACAAGAGACCATGGAACCGGTGATTGCATCCACTTTGAAGCCAAAAGAATAGGAAACCGTGAAAATACAGCTGCCACCATTCCCCCAGAGACTTAAAAAGAAGAAAAATGATGAAGTGCAGTATCAACGCTTCATGGACATGCTGAAAGAGTTGCATATTAACATTCCTTTCACTGAAGCGATTGAACAGATACCAAAGTATGCGAAGTATCTGAAGGACATGGTGACGAAGAAAATAAGCACTGGTAAGTTCGCAACGGTGGCATTAACGCAAAGTTCAAAATCCATAATTCCACCAAAAATGCGCGACCCTGGAAGTTTCACAATACCCTGCTCGATCGGTGAGCTATACATTGGTCAAGGGCTTTGCGATCTCGGAGCCAGCATCAACTTAATGCCCCTGTCAATTTTTAAGCAGCTGAATGTGGGACAGTTGGTGCCTATGACGGTGACTCTCCAGCTAGCTGACAGATCCCTTGTGCATCCAGAAGGAAAGTTGAAGGATGTACTGGTCATGATCGACAAATTTGTATTACTGACATACTTCATCAACCTGGATTATGAAGCGGACAAGGATGTACCCATCATCCTGGGATGACCATTTCTATCCACTGATCGCGCTCAGATTGATGTGTACAAGGGAGAGATCACACTGAGCATGAATGGACAGAAGCTCGGGTTTGATATTATCAGAGCCATGAAATACCCGGAAGGAGAAGACCTTACTGATTCCGATGATGAACCCAGTCTGAATGAAGAAGAAAAGTCTGAAGATGAAAATGAAGATGAGGATACGACCGCATCCATAGTAGTCTGCAATGCGATCACAGAAACAACAACCAAAGAAGATAAGCTGACAATGAATGAAGAAAGAAAAACACCAAAACCATCCTTGGAACAAGCATTGACAGTAGAGCTGAAAACACTTCCAAACCACCTGAAATATGCTTTTCTGGGTCAGAATGAAATGCTACCCGTAATAGTTTCCTCTGCACTTAATGAAGATCAAGAGAATGTGCTGCTAAGCATCCTGAAAAGGACATAAAAGAAATTGGCTGGATGCTAGTAGACATCAGAGAAATCAGCCCCGCATATTGCATGCACAGGATACGTCTTGAGGACAATCAGAAAGATTTATTAAACATCAACGCATATTTAACTCTGCGATGAAGGTGGTCGTGAAGAAGGAAATAATCAAATGGTTGGACACAGGGATTATCTATCCAATCGTCGACAGCATGTGGGTCAGCCCCGTGCGATGTATGTCGAAGAAAGGAGGGATGGCGGTAGTCCCAAATGCAAATAATGAACTAATACCGATAAGAACCGTCACTAGCTAGCAGATCTACATAGATTACTGCAAACTGAATGCGGTGACAAAAAAGGATCATTTCTCTTTGCCTTTTATCAACCAGATGTTAGACCGCCTAGTAGGAAATGATTACTACTGCTTTTTGGATGAATATGCAGGCTATAACCAAATCATGATTGCTCCTGAAGATCAAGAGAAAACCACATTCACCTGCCCCTATGGAACATTTACGTTTCAACACATGTTGTTCGGCCTGTGCAATGCACCGAGCACATTCTAGAGGTGTATGATGGCCATCTTTTCTGAGTATCTTGAAGATTCTATGGAAATTTTCATGGACGAATTCTCAGTGTATGGGCAAACATATGAAGTCTGTCTCAACAATCTAGAGAAGATACTGAAGAGATGTGAGGAGACAAACCTTGTGCTAAACTGGGAGAAATGCTACTTCATGGTGAAGGAAGGTATTGTGCTTGAGCACAAAGTCTCCAAGGATGGGCTTGAGGTGTACAAGGCGAAGATTGAGGCGATTGAAAAGCTTCCACCTCCAGCGAATGTGAAGGCTGTCAAAAGCTTCTTAGGACATGCTAGCTTTTATTGACATTTTGTAAAAGACTTTTCAAAGATTGCACGACCATTGAGTGTGTTGCTGGAAGCAGAAAGAATGTTTGACTTTGATGACTAATGCCTCAACGCATTCAAGATATTGAAGAACGTATTAACAACCGCACCTGTGTTGATCACACTGGACTAGACACAGCCCTTTGAACTAATGTGCGACGTAAGCGGTTATACGATGGGGGCAGTGCTGGGGCAAAAGAAGAAAACAATGCTACACCCCATCGCATATGCGAGTAAAACCTTGAACCTTGCTCAAACAAAGTACACTACCACAGAAAAAGAATTGCTTGCAGAGATATTTGCGTTGGAAAAATTCAGAGCTTACCTACTAGGAGCTAAAGTAATTGTTCAAACTAACCACTTGGCAATAAAATATTTTATGACAAAGAAAGATGCGAAGCCGAGATTGATTTGATGGGTTCTCCTCCTTCAAGAATTCAACATGGAAATCATTTATCGCAAGGGGATGGAGAACCAGGTTACGGACCATTTGTCAAGATTAGAAAATCCAGAAGTCGACCGCAACCAGTCAGAGGTGAACGCAACTTTCCCAGATGAGCAACTATTTAAAATTGAAGAATTACCATGGTATGCGGACGTGGTCAATTTTCTGGTTTGCAAACAATTACCTAAGAACTATACAGCTCATCAAAAGAGGCGGCTCAGACATGAATGTAAATCATATTATTGGGACGAGCCAAATCTTTATAAAAGGGGATCAGACTAGATTTTACGCCTATGCGTACCAAATGCTGCTCACCAGTGCATACTATCACAATGCCATGACTCACCATATGGAGGACACTTTGGAGGCCAACGCACAGCAGCAAAGGTGTTACAAAGTGGTTATTTTTGGCCAACATTATTCAAGGACACAAAAGACTATACGATGAAATGCGACCGGTGCCAACGCACGGGAAACATTTCATGGAAGAATGCGATGCCCATGAATATCATCTTAAAATTGGAACTATTTGACGTCTGGGGCATAAGACTTCATGGGACCATCTCCACCATCAAATGGTCACAAATACATTCTATTAGTTGTCGACTACATTTCCAAATGGGTAGAAGCGGTATCGTGCATCGCAAGCGATGCGGCGGTAGTCTCCAAGTTCTTGAGGAAGAATATTTTCACTCGTTTTGGCACTCCACATGCTATAATAAGTGATGAAGGCTCTCACTTTGTCAATTACATCATCAACAAATTGCTGCTCAAATATAATATCCTTCATAAGGTGACCACCACATACCATCCACAAACGAATGGTCAAGCTGAAGTGTCCAACAGGGAAATCAAGTTGATATTAGAGAAGGTGGTAAAACCTTCACGAAAAGATTGGGCAATGAAGCTGGACAATGCCTTGTGGGCATACAGGACCGCCTATAAGACACCTATAGGCATGTCCCCGTATTCGCTGGTGTTCGGAAAGGCATGTCACCTATCACTTGAGCTGGAGCATAAAGCACTGTGGGCAGTGAAAAGGCTCAATTTTGACCTAAAGGTTGCAAGAGAAGCAAGGAAACTTCAACTGGTCGAGCTTGATGAATGGAGAACTCACGCATACGAGAATGCCAAAATTTACAAGGAGTGCGCAAAACATTGGCATGAAAAACGATTATGCGAGAAGTATCTCCAAGTCAGACAAAAGGTCTTATTATTTAATTCGCGGCTACGACTCTTTCCCGGTAAATTAAAGTCACGCTGGTCCGGACCCTTTATAATCAAAGAGATATTCCCGCATGGAGCAGTTGAGTTATCCAATGAGGACGAGACCAACGCATTCAAAGTCAACGGGAAAAGAGTCAAAATATATCATGGAGAAGACTTGCACCGCGAGAACACCTCCGTGTACCTGAAAAATTCTAACTAAAGAAGAAGTGGGTAATCCCTGCACAATCATGCGATTTAAATTCATCAAAGACGTAATTTTTATGAAGTATCCTTTGAAACCTTCGATTCATGAACTTAATTCTACCTTTTTATTTTCATTATCATTTCTTTATTCTTTATTTCTACAAAAAAAAAAAAAAAAAAAAAAAAATTGTTAACTCTGTCTTTTATTTGACCCTCTCGATGTTTTTGCAATGATCGTGGTGAACGATTGCGAGGGAGCTACACGATAACCAAAAGACGCGACTAGCATTCAGCCACCGCAATCAAAGAAATCAGTTCACCGCAAAGAAGGATACGATCACAAATAATGTGGGCGACAGAGCAAATTTGGGGGTTGTATCTCTTCTTGACTTTGTTTATTCCAAATTTTGCACTCTCGCACCGCATTTTAACTTTGACAATTTTATCATCGCATCCTCTTTAGTCGGCGCAATCATTTAACATTGATTAATTTAGTAAGTCACCGCATTGTTTTTCTCTACCAATTATGATTTCAATGATGAAACGCATGCCTCTATTTTTCATCACATGCACTAGAGTCAACTTAATTTTAGGACAGTCAATTCATGAAATATTTCTAGAAGTTAGTGGTCCACCAACTTTCTTTCAAACTGACTATTACGAAACCTCCTAAGAGCATCACATGAATTCTTTCAATCTTTCAGCAATGAGGACATTGCTGCATTTAAATTTGGGGGTGCGGTATTTATTTTCAACTTTGCTATTTTTAGGCATTCTAAAAAAAATCATAACGTTGCAATCGGATCCTACTCGTAGTTGGATGTCTGCATGACACCCATGGGGGCAAGTCAAAACGAGGGTAGGAATCGTGACCAACGCATAAATAAATCGCAACTCCGCTACAAATAGGCATGTGTTTAGACTGAGAAAGAGTGCCTTGCTCGTAGTTGGATGTTCGCATGACACCTATGGAGGCAAGCCAAAATGAAGGCTAGGCACTTGGATCAACACAAGGTCATAGAAAAAAATATCTAAACTACACAAGGATAAAAATCATTTGAAAACACCCCAGTTGAAAAAGTTTTTTTTATGAAATAAATCATGCGATGTCTTGGAAACAAGTAAGGTCCTTTTGAAGGTTAAACTTGCGGTCCCTAAATTTTAGAAATATTTTAGAAGAGACCTGGATAGGAATTAAGGAGATTTTGATACATAGGATTTGAATAAGACACCTCAAGAAATCTAGGAAAGAAGAAGGCGGTCGACTTTCTAGAGAAAATCTTTAATCTATGCTTGAGGACAAGCATTGTTTTAAATTTAGGGGTGTGATAACGGGCAGAAATGCACATTATTACAATGCAAAGATATAAAACAATGAAGGATTGTGACGGTAAAAATATATAAAATTGTGTCCAGAAGCATTAAGTTTAGAATATTGCGATCGCATACGTCCATCGCATTAAAGTAGCAAATTTATGTACTTTGTACAGGAAAATGCATTGGCATAAGGCGGAATTGCGATCCAAGGAATTTAGCGTCTGAGCGCATTAAGAGATTGCAGCTGCAAGGCTATGCGATCATATGCGTTCGCAAAGATCTGCTCAAGAAGGTGGTGGCATAGAGCTAGTGCATCAAGGTGAAAGCTTAATAAATCACGATGAGACAGAAAGCTGATGACGATCGAATCCGAATTTAGTTTACAAGCCGTTAATGACACTGTAGCAACTACCCTCAACTTTTTGGTGACAATTATTCGGCGCATCAGACAGAGAATTAATGGCATCCCATCGGTGCAATCATTTGAAAGAAAAAGCTCTTCACCCTGAAGCTCTATAAATACCAAAAGCCATCTTCGTTAGGTTCGGTTTTATTCCAGCTGAGCCATATAGAGAGTTCACCATACAAAATATAATTAGCCTTTGTTCATAGTTTTCTTACACTTAGAAGGCGAAGGCAAGAGAAGAGAGAAGACACCGGAAGATTGTTCCTAGTCGTCTCGAGAGAGTGCCAGAAAGAGTTGAGAATGGAGAGAGAGCCAACTCTTGCGAGAGCAAGAATATTCTTTGAGCAGAGTAGAGAAAAACAGTGTAAAAGCCTTAGGAAGCAAGAAATTGCTACCAGGTTCCCTATCTTTGTTTCCCATTATCATTCTATATTTTGATTTCATTTATAGAATGGAACCTGCATTTCTACATCTATTCACTCTCTTTATATTACGCATGAGTAACTAAACTTCTAAATGGGCTGAGAAGCACTTAGCTAGCATGACCTAAGATCTTCATTTTATGCAATCATTTTATCTTATGTATGCGTCCATCACCCCTTTAGAGCTACTCGAGAGAGAGTCTAAAGAAAGAACCTGGACTTGAGAGAGCTAGGTTAGAATCTAGACATGAGAAAGCAAGATTAGAATCGTATAAGCAAGAGATAGAGACTTAGAGATAAGTTTTATTTGTCCACATGCATCGTATGCACCCTAGAAATAGGTTATGGTAGTATGCGGTCGCCTTGTGTATGTATGTGTCATTCATCATCGCATAGACAAAAGTAGAAGTTTAGACATAAGTCCTATAGACATCATCGCATACATCGCATTCGATCTAAAACTAGGAGCTATAGCATTTTCATTGAGAGATGACTTGTTGTTGTATGTTTGTAGCATGATCACATAACATAAACGCAATCTTAGGAAGTGTTAGCTAATTCCCTTCTCAACCCGTTCCCCGCATACTCATTATACTTTCGTTGTTATTAACTCTTTTCTCAATTCCACCATAGAATCTAAACATTAAACAAACATACCAACCAACGCATTGTTTTATTTGTCACCGCAAAGAAATCTGAATTCACCGTCGCATACTATCTCCTTAGTCCCTGTGTTCGACCCTGGGCTTACCAGGCAACCTAGTAGAATTTATACTTGGATTTTGCTAGGAAAACTTGCATGCACAACGCATACACCACCATCGCATTATATACCATTACTTCACCATATTAACCATGCATCACTCCACATACATGTTTAACTTACAATAATAACCTTGGATGTTAGTTTATTGGTTTGTGGTTAATGCAACTAAAATATCATATATTTCATAGACAAAGTGAATAAAATATCAAATATTATTAATCACAGAAATGTTTGTTCATACAAGTGTTTACAAACTATAGGACCCTACGAGATTTAGGGCATCAACCCCAACATATTAGGCATTCCATAGTTTAATATAACAACTTATATTAAATACATGAAATCATAAATCATGCATACTATATATTATAGCATATTATAACATACTTTAATGCACGAAACATGCTTCCTATGGTGGGATTTTAAATCTACATGGCATACTATATGCCCATACAAGATTTATTTAATTATAACATACATTCATAATGCATAAATAATTAAACATACTGAAATGGACCAGTTTTGGCCTCCTAGGCAAGCAATCAACTTGAATTTTTATAATAATAAATTTAAAAAGCCTTGAATTGTCACTAGATCCCACAAATAAACCAGAACCAAACCTAAACCACCCAAACTGGACATCCAGCAAAAATAGTTTCAACCAGTAAAATCCTTGTTGAACCGGACCAAAAAGGGTCAAATTAGTCCAATCGAACCGCTTGGACCGTCGGTTGGTGCGCATGCAAGTTCTGAGTAGGCTGAAGCACAATGTTGCAGCACTTCGAGATGTTTCTCCTTTTTGTTGGGCTGTCTGAAGAACAGCATTGCAATGCTTCAAGGGAAACATTGCTACGCTGCAAGATAGTAGCTTCATCTGCTACTACCAACTGCTGACCTTGCTTCAATTTTTCTTCAATTAGAACCTAATTGCAACTCTATTGACTCTAACAAATTTATAGACAATTAATCACACATTAAGGCCCATAAACAAAGAGCCAAATACAAAAATTAATACTGAATTGAAGAGAAATCTAATGTTAAAACTAAAATTATCCATATCAGCATCTATTTTCATACAGCCTATGAAAAACACCTACCAAACTAAAATTAACGCAAACTGAGTGCTTAAATCATGCTCTGATACCAATTGATGGAGTTGACATTCAATATGTGGAAGCAATTAGGATCTTAAGCACTCTAATTTTATCAATTAAAGAAAAGAAACATGCAAATTCAATAAGAGAATATAGGGTTTTGAAGTTATACCTTTGTTGAACTCTTCAATCTTCAAATCTAACTCGAGTTTCCTCTCCAACAAGTTGTAGACCACCACTTGATCTTCTCTAATATTCTCTAGGCCCTTAGATTGGAAGGTGGATTCCAAAATGAGTGTGATTTTAATGGAAGGAATTCATATTTCTTTCAAATTGCATAAACAATCCCGGGCCAAAAATGAATATATTTTGTTTATCAACCACTTCCATCTCAAAATGGATTAGAAATTGACATCAAAACATAATCATTTAACAGGAATATTAGTGTCAAAAGAGGGGATAAACCACACATTCAAATTTTCTAATTTTTTTAATTGAATTAAAATTTAATCCAATTTCATTTCATTATTTTTATTTTTATTTTGAAATCTAATTTCAAAAATAAAATTTGAAAAACAATAATACTGATTCAATAATTAATATTAAGAAACCACTAATTTTAAATAAAATTAACTCTATAATTAATTTTAAATAAAATAAATTCTTATTTAACTAAATAAATTAATTTAATATCAAATATTAAATTAAGTAAACGCCAAATTTTCCATCATGAATCCCTCATGTAAATAATATTTAAATCATATTTAGATATTCTTCCAATTTTTCAATTTCATTTAATTGAATAATTAAACGTAGAATTATATCATATACAATTTCTGATTCCTTTAATTTGAATTTGAACGTTTCAAATTCTCTCATCATGCTATTCTAAGGTTTAATCCATTTGTGAGCTAGTAAGGAGACCTAATGAACCTAAAGATCATGGGCTCCAACGATCCGAGATTAACCAGCTAAACTCTTTAACCCAATTAACTAACATTCGTTAACTACCGAGTCACTCCGCTAAAGCCCAGTAGTTACACTCCCCTCACTAGAGATATATTTTTGTTTGCTGGATATAACCATAATCATTAAGTCAACCTTTCACAGGTTGTTCGTAATAACGGCTAGGTCAAAAGTCAAAAGTTGTTTTACCCCTGAGATTACATCTTGCTCCTCAAGTCGCACTGATCTTTTAATGAACAACTGATTGTGATCTAATCACCAAACTGAGTCCCTCTTGGGCTAATGAGAGGGTGGGGCCCCTTGTTCAAGACCCAGAGTCGGTACTTAAAGGAACAACCTCTCTACTATCCCCAAAAGTGGGTCGGAGTGTTCCAACTTGCATCCTATGTCCCTAGTATCTACCCAGACCTACCCTTGAAATGGGAGGCTTATTGAGACAGCGCTGTTGAATCAACCCTCACTTAAGAAAATTTAAGGATAATCCCGAATAAGCAGGATTTCATAGTTAGCTCATGATTAAGGTCAAGTTACCTAGGTCATCACTTTGAAATAGTCAGTCTTAAACAGTAAAGAGCGTTATAAAGTAAGAGTGACTTATTTCTCGATCCGATCTTATACAAACTCTTTGTATAGGACGTCTCCACTCGCATATCTTCACATGAACGATTCAGGATCACATTGTTTGTACTAAATACAAAGTAAACGCATCTGATAGTGTTTCTAGAATAAGGTACCCAACGTTATCAATATACTATAAACCATTTTGGCTATCTACTGGAACTTGATCCACTCTTATGACTCCACTTAATGTCCAAGTACTAATGTAATAACCATGAATCTTAGTTTATTGTATTTAATTTTTACAAGAGCAATTTACATATTCAATAACATTTGTATTGAATAAACCTCAATAACTTCTTCAATGCATATATAATATGTTTAATTTAACAAACTGCAAGTTTTAGGACATACAACCCAATAGAGAACATTGAATTCAAACCCAACTTTCTACACCTGGCATAGCTCAGCGAAAGGTGATTCAGAAAGGAGAAATAGAACCATATTAGATATGGTTCATTCTATGATGAGCTATGCTCAATTACCTTACTTGATTTAGGGGCATGCAGTAAAGACTACAGTTCACATCTTGAACAATGTTCCATCGAAGAGTGTTTCTAAAACACCTTTTGAGTTATGGAGAGGGTGTAAATTGAGTTTATGTTACTTTAAAATCTGGGGTTTTCTTGTACATGTGTTAGTGACAAATCCTAAGAAGTTGGAACCTCATTTAAGATTGTGCCAATTTATTGGTTACTCTAAGGAAATGAGAGGTGGTATGTTCTATTGATGAACCTTGTATCTACAAGAAAATCATCAAGGATAAAGTAGCTTTTCTAATACTTTATATGGTCTCCTACTCATTAAGAATGATGTAGGATACCTTACTAACATTAAGGAATGGCTGGCAGCCTAATTCCAAATGAAAGATTTTGGAGAGACGCAGTATGTATTTGAGATCTAAATCATCAGGGATCACAAGAACAGATGCTAGCTCTATATCAAGCAACTTATATCGCAAAATGTTGACTCAATATTTGATGCAGAACTCTAAGAAAGGTTTATTACCTTTCAAGCATAGGGTTCATTTGTCTAAGGAACGGTGTCCTAAGATACCTCGAGAAGTTGAGGATAGGAGACGTATCCCCTATGCCTCAGTTGTGGGTAGCTTAATCTATGTTATGCTCTACACTAGGCCAAATATTTGTTATGTAGTGGAAATTGTCAATAGGTACCAGTCCAATCCAGGGTTAGACTACTGGACAATGGTTAAGAACATCCTCAAGTATCTTAGGAGAACGAGGGACTACAAGGTTGTGTATGGAGCTAAGGATTTGATCCTTACATGATACACCCACTCTAATTTCTAAACTGACAAGGATTGTAGGAAATCTACATCAGGATCAGTGTTTACCCTAAACAGAAGAGCTATAGTATGGCGTAGTATCAAGCAAAGATGCATTGCAAATTCCACTATGGATGTTGAGTATGTAGTTGCTTGTGAAGCAACAAAGAAAGTAGTTTAGCTAAGGAAGTTCCTGATGGTTCCAAATATGAACTTGCCCATCACCTTATATTGTGACAATAGAGGGGCAATAGTAAACTCTAAAGAACCTCTCAGCCATAAAGAAGGAAAGCATATTGAGAGGAAGTATCACCTGATAAGGGAGATTGTGCAAAGAGGAGATGTGATTGTCACAAAGATTGCCTCAGAGCACAACATTATTTATCCATTTACGAAGGCTCTCTTAGCTAAAGTGTTCAAGGGTCATCTAGAGAATGTAGGTCTACGAGACATGTACATTGTATAATCTAGGGCAAGTGGGAGATGTGTAATGGGTATATGGATACCTCAGTTTATTGTATTTAGAATTATCCCATCTTTTGGATTGTTTTAGTTCAAGTGGAAGTTTGTTGGATTTTATGTCCTAAAACTCATAGATAGTAAATGTTATTAATTGACCATCATCAATAAAGAGTTATAAATGTTAAATCAATAAATGTTATTCTTTGTATTATTGTCTATTTTGTCTAAATAACCCTAAATCCAGTAAACTAACATCCAAGGCTGCCTTATGAGTCTTGAATTGTATGTGAAAATATACAAGGATCAATATTCGAGATATAGCTTAAAGGGTCTATAGTATAGGGATAAGGTTGGGTATCTTATTCTGGTAACACTATGGATACGGTTCACTTTGTATTTGATACAAACCTAATGATCTGACGCTTTCGTGTAGGTGACACACAAGTGGAGGTATCCTATGCAATTAGTTTGCATAAGACTGGATCACGAAATAGTAATCACTAGATGAAACACCATTGGCTAGTTAGGTTTCTATTTCAATAGGATGACCTAGGCGACTTAGTCTTAACTCTGAGTATACTATGAACTCTTGTTCATGAAGGATTTTCCTTTGATTTGCATGGGTGAGGGTGGTCAGTTTACCGACCTAATATGCCTACCATTTTGGGGACAAGATTGCGTGGGGAGTTGGTACCAAAATAATGCAAGATGAAATTCACTCCTTCCCTCCTTAAGGATAAGTAAATGAGTGTTCTCTTAAATGGTGTCTTTGCAACTTGAACAAAAGGTCCTACCCTCTCATTGGCCCGAGAACGGTTTCTGTTTATTGCTTGGACTATAAATAGGTTGTTCATTAGAAGAACACTGGTACTTAAGGAGCCAGCGGTAACCCGAGGATAAAACGGTATTTGACCCAGTTGGAGTTATGAACACTTATGAAGGACTAACTTTCTAGTATTGGTCTATATTCGCGAACACAAAAATATATCTGTAGTGAGAAGAGTGCATGTGTGGGTTTTAGTGGAGTGTACCCACAGTTAACGAATATTGATTAATTTGGTTAATTAGTTTAGCCAATTAATCTCATATCGTTGGAGCTTCTGATCTACAAGTCCACCAAGTCTTCTCGTTAGCTCACTAGAGGATACTTAAAAGGGATAATTTTGATTGTTCAAATTAATTTGAGGAAATTATGTATTAATTAAATTAATATAATTAATTATGGATATGATCTATAATTAAATTAGAAGCAATATTTGAATAAGATTCAAATTAATTCAAGTGAATTAGATTCACAACGAATGAATTAATAGAGAGATTTTGCACATATACATGGGTTGTATATGATAACGAAATGTATACATTAAATTGGATTTAATATATACGTAGTTATTTAATTATTGTGCAAATCAAAAATTAAATAAGTGTTATTTAATTGTGTAAATTAAATAAGTGTTATTTAATTGGGCTAATTGATTAAATAAGTGTTATTTAATTAAATGGGCTAATTAAATAAATAAATTTATTTAATTAGTTACAGAAAAGAAAAATATATTGAGAAAAATGCTTGACTATTCTTTATATAAAAACCTCCCCATGGCCCTTTGCCAATGCACTGAATACACAATTCTCATTGAAAAGAAACTCTGACAATACACAACTTCATAGTGTTATTGTGCAAAATTTTTCTCTAAGCGATAAATCCTCTTTACTCTCCATAACCTTATTCTCCTCCCCTCTTTCAATAGTTGGATACCACCTATCCCTCTATTGGAATCCCAGAAAATAGCGAGGTAACTCTTGTGGTAGTAAATGAGATCACTCAAGATAGTTTGGAGATCCGTTCGTTGGAACCTTGGAGAGGATTGTTTGTGGCACTTGGGGAATCTACAAAAATAAGAATCGTTCTAACCCTTTCCCCAATAGCATGCTAGTTTATGTGTTTATCTATTCTGTCTAATACAACGATTTTGTTTAATGTGAAAATCGAATTGCGGGATGCAAGGCGATCTCACACGAAAAATGCTTCCACTGCGGCCAGGATCCCATCTCGGTCCCCTTCATATAGGACATGTGACTTTCATGTGTAGGTGATTGTTAAATTGAGCCCTATGGTAGCAGTGAAATCGTCCAATCATTGTGGAATCATGAGTAGCGGCAGAATATATTTGGATTGGCGTTTTTCAAAATCCAATAAAACTTTTGCTTCAAAATTGCAATTTCTTCTCTATGATAGAAGATTAGTAGACGCCATTTCATTTAGTGGTATTTACATGCTGATTGAACAATGGATGGAGGTCTCCCACATCAATCCAAAAAATTGGAGAGTGGAAGAGAAGATGAGGAAGGTGCCCGTGGGAGAGAGAAAAAATGGGTAAGGGGGAGAGAAAAATAAATTCTAATTTTTTATTCAATTTATAAAAGAGAAAACTTTAGTTTCCTTTTATGATTTTTTAATGTACAAATTATTTTTCATATGTGGGCTTTCATATTTAAAAAAAAAATCCAAAAATTATGCAGGGTATATATGGCATTTAGGGTTGGTTTTTATGAAATATTGTAGCCTATTAGGCTTTTCATGAAAAAAATGGTTGCTTTAGCTGTGAGTCTAATTAGACCTATTTAAATAGGCTATTAGGGTAGAAAATCTAAAATATAATAGACAAAAAATTAGAACATGTGGGTTGACCCAACATGTTTATTGGGTTAGTCCAACGAATGGATCCAAATATGACCCAAACAAGTTAAGTAAAAAATGGGATTGTTTGGACAAGTTAAGTTAAACTTTTTCTTTAAATAAATGATTAAATGATTGTTTTAAAATTTTTAATCGGATTTATCAAATATCAAAAATACCCCTTATCTAACTAAATACTAACAAATTGAAAATTAAAAAAAAAAAAAACAAACAAAAAAAAAACCTAACTAATCCCTCAAATGAAGGAATATTAGGTAATTGGTTTTAATGAACCAACTTTTGAAAACAAACCCCGAAAACAACTCCTAAAAACAAACAAAAAAAAACAAAAAAAACAAACAAACAAACAAAAAAAACAAAACAAAACAAAAAAATTTGTTATTAACAAATTAAAAAATATATATAACACCTAACATAAAATTCATGGATATGGTAAAAGTTTCAAAATTTGTATCAAAACAAGTATATATCTAATTTGGGATGCAAAAAGAATGTGTATGTGAAGAATAAAATTGATGGAACACGAGACATATGCAACAGAATTAGGATCTAATTGCTCTAATTGCTTTTAATCATAAGGAAATTAGCATGTAATTTGAAGGAAAAAATAGTAAATTAAAATTACCTTTGTAGCTCCCGAAATCCATTTTTCCTCTCTGAATCGCGATCCGAACTCTTCTAGACCAGCACTAGAGTTGACCTACTATCCTCTGAACTCAGAATCGGATTGTGTGACCCGGTGGATGAAGAAAACGAGAGAGAGAAAGAGATGAAAAAGAAGATGGAATTTGGGTAGGGTTTGGGTTTTTTTTTTTCAGTCCAATTTTAGAAAACAATTTGACAAAATTGGCAAAACTTTTTAATCCAAAATAGAAAGCCCAGTTTATAGAAAAAAGAATGAACCAAATCCATAAAAACCCAACATCTATAATCCATGGGCTAGTCTCTACTATAAGCCAACACCTAGCTTTGTTAGTGGAATTATCCAACAAAAGTTTGGATTTTCCCACTAACTTTAGTCAAAGGGCAAAATAGTCATTTGCCAAAGTCAAACTTTGACCAAAGTCAACGTTTTGACTTTTTATGATTTTTTCCGTGTTGACTAATTTTGACCTCCCGAGCATGAATCCGCATTCATTTTCTCGAAATTCAAATCACATTTGAATATAAGGTCGGTCAAAGTTTGACTTTTCAAAGTCAAAAGTCAACTCTTTGACTTTTTACATCTTTGACCATTTCCCTTATTTCCGAACTTTCGAATATGAACGTATTCATATTCTTGATATTTAAATCACATTTAAATATTAAAGCTATATCTCTAAACTGAAAAACCCGATCACTATATCACATATACTTGTCGGTTTCTCTCTCTTCACCTAATTCGAACAATTCGAATCATTCTATCATACTGTTCTAAGTTTCTTCCATATGAGCTAGTAGGGGAACCTAATAGACCTATAGATCATGGGCTCCAACGATCCGAGATTAGCTGGCTAAACTCTTTAGACAGAATTAATCAACATTCGTTAACTAACGGGTCATTCCACTATAGTCCCGTAGTTGCACTCCCCTCACTATAGATATATTTGTGTCCATTTGATATAACCATGATTAGTAAGCTAATCCTTCATAGGTTGTTCGTAATCTCTGCTGGGTCATAAAAATCGTTTACCCTTGAGACTACATCTTATACCTTAAGTTCCATTGATCCTCTAATGAACAATTGGTTTAAGGTCCAACCTATAAACCGAATCCCTCTCGGGCCAAGGAGAGGGTGGGGCCCCTTGTTCAAGACCTGGATTCAGTACTAAAGGGAACAACCTATCTACTATCCCTATACCGATAGAAGTGAATTCCATCTTGCACCCTATGTTCCCAACTATCCACCTAATCTTACCCCTGAAATGGGAGGCTTATTGGGCCAGCGATGATGAGCTACCCTCACCTATGCAGATCTAAGGATAATTCTGAGTGAACAGGAGTTCATAGTTAGCTCACGATTAAGATTAAGTTACCTAGATCATCAATTAACAAAATAGTTAGTTTTATACATAAATGGCATTTAGAACGTAAAAAGTGACTATTTCATGGTTCAGTCTTATGCAAACTCATTGCATAGGATGCCTCCACTCACATATTTCTATATGAACGATTCAGGATCACATCGTTTGTACTAACTACAAAGTGGGCCGCATCCATATTGTCCCCAGAATAAGGCGCCCAACCTCATTCATATACTATAGACCATTTTGGCTATATATTTGAACTTGATCCACATTTATGTCACTACAAAAAGTTCAAACTACATTAAATAGCCTCATGACCTTAGTTTATTGGATTCAAGATTATAATTTCAATAACAACTTTATCGAAAAACAAAACAGAATATGTTTATTAATTTACAAACTACGAGTTTTAGGACATAAAATCCAACAAAAATCTAATTTGGTATTGTCATCATATACTATACACCACTTGCCCTAACTCCTTTATTAAAAGATAGTAAAATATGGGAGAAAACCTAAAAATATATCACCTTTTTAAAATATTTGCAATGGAAATGTTGTCTAATCAACTTTTGAATTTTTTCTAATTTCCAATTTCGTCCTCCATTGTCTTGTCTTTTTGCACGCCTTCTTCTTCCCTTTCTTTTTTTATTTTTGTTTTTAATTTTTTCTTTTTTTCGATTTTTGCTTCTTTCCTTTTTTTTTCTTTCCTTTCTCCAGTTTTTGCTTCTTCGCTTTCTTTTTTTATTTTCTTTTCGTTCGTTAGTTTTTGCTCTTTTTTTTTTAAATTTTCTTTCCTTTCTTCAGTTTTTTTTTCTATTTCTTTTATTTTTTAATTCTTTTCCTTTATCCAGTTTTTGCTTCTTTGTTTTTTTTCATAAGAATTATGAGGTTGAGTTTTGTACCCAATTCATAAGTGGCTTAACACCAACAAGCCAGATTATTATAACTAAACATTAAATATAAATAACAAATGAAAATGGATTTGAAAGAAACTACTTTTCTTAGTCAACAAATTTACACCATCTCTAGAAACATTTCTTAAAAGTTTAAAATAAGAAACGAGAATAGTTATTAAACAAGTTTATTTCTCAAAAAATGAAAAATGTGCACGATATCAGAAAGGTCAATAGTTTTTTTTTTCTTTCTTTCTTTTTATAGGACTTTAAGAGTATGAAGTATATCAGAAATAAACATGAAAAAAATGGCATTAATGACCCAAAATGATGGGCACAAACTAAAATATTCGTGTATTTGTGTACCGTAATATTTGTTTACAAAATCAAGTGAAGAAGAAGGGTTTGATTTGGTTGTTTGCTGTTTTTACGGAAGTATCCTTGAGTGGTATCGAAAAGAATAGGGATCGTAAAAATGTTTGGAAAGGACAATACAAGGAACAATAAGGTGGTCAATAGTTATCATTGATAGTAGCTACCACTGGTAGCATATTATCGGTGATAGAAGCTAACGCTGGTAGCACGTTATTGATGATAGAAGCTACCACTGATAGCACATTATCGGTGATAGAAGCTACCACTAAAGCATGATATCAATAAGATCATTATTAGCATGATATTAGTGAGATCATTGATAACATCTTATCGATAATGTTATTAGTAAAAGAAGCTATCACTGATAACCACGATATGAGTGATATTAGTGATATCGATGATAGAAGTTAGGTGAAATCTATATATCGAGTTTCTGTGAAAGTTCATAACTAGTTATAAAAGTCTATCATTGCTAATCCTAAGTGTTAATATTTCAAGGTTGATTCTTATTGATGAAAATCTATCAGTGATAGCAACTAATAGCTACTATCAGCGATAGCCACGATAGCCACGATAGAAGATTATTAGTGATAGTTACTGTGTTAATCTTTAAAAGTTGATAGTCATTTATGAAAGTCTATCAGTGATAGACACTAATAGTTTTTCATCACTGGTATAGTCCAATCTTTCAAAGTTGTTGTTTTCTTTCAATGTTGATAACTACTTATAAAAGTCATTGATAGCCGCTGGTAGCCTTAACTGTTAATATTTCAAAGTTGATTCCAATTGATGAAAGTGTATCAATGATAGTCACTGATAACTTATAGCAAGTTAAAAGCTAAAATTTCAAGATTGTATTAATATTTCTCAAATTGAAAGCTACCACTGATATGAACTATCAATGATAGAAACTAATAGCAGCTATCAGTAATTATCAGTGATAGTAGCTGATAGCATCTATCAGTTGCTATCACTAATAGCTATTATCAGTAATAGTTTTTAAATTTCAAAAATCGGGAAGAAGCGAGCAAAATGGTGGCTAGACGTGGGCTTTTTAGTCTTTTACCATTTTTTGTTATATCTATGCAATTATTTTATCTTTGTACTACATATTCTATTATTTTGGGCTTGAATTCTATTTATGCATCTAGCCCAACCCTTTATGTTTTATTAATGATCTATTTTTTATAATTATAAAGAGGGTATTTATGTTTTGTCTTATGTTCCCAATTTATTTACTTTATATTCCTAGTATTCCACCATATATCTTCTACTAAAAACGCTAGAATTTTCTTATCAGTTTTGCCACACAAATTCCTTGTACTAAAACTAGTTAAATTTTCATTACACTTTTAGCGACACAAAATACTTAAGAAAATTTAAATCTTATACCTTGAAACAACTGAAAAATTCTCCTAATAGCTAAAAAAAACAACTAAAGAGTCATCTAAATATGCACACCATGGTATGCAAATACCTTATAGTGAAATTAACTAAAATCTTCATCAATTGAACCACACGAATACAGTAAGCTTGAGAAAACCTAAACTTTGTTAGTATAGTTGCATTTTAGGAGGAATGTGCTAGGGAAGATTTATTTTGGAAGATGCATCATATGGAACATAGCTCCAAACCCCTTGAACTGTACATCGTCTTAGCTTTGGTTGGTGGATTATAATGTGGTATTGATTAAATAAATATTTAAGGTTAGAGATTAGAGTACATCATTACATACCTTAAGTTAAGAAAAATCCAACGCTTAATGGTAGAAGCTTACTGTCATATTGGTTGCAATCCAAATCACGACCTTTGGCACCATTAACTACTAGTAATAGAAGCTTTTTTTGTTGTAAAACAAAAAAACCAACACTGTACTTTTAATAAAATTTTAAACCATCCGTACTAATTAAAAACTAAATCCCAACAAAATTTCTATTGAATAAACTAAAAGATTGTTGTGGATTTTGCTAAATTTATGGGGATATACCCCAACAGTAATTGTTAGCAGCTTGGGATTAGGGAGAGTAGAATTGGAACTTTATATATGGGACTTTTCATATCAAGTTTGGTCATAAATCAATGAATGTAGAAAATGACCATTATTTTAATTGGAGGTTCCGTTTTGGCCATTAAATATAATTTCCCTAAAAAATGGTGACTCGTATCCAATTCAACAAATAAATAGATTGGGCCAAATAATTGAACTAGGTTGGTCAAGCTGACTTTTGGGCCTAGTTTGGATCGAATCAGGTCAATTTTGTGTTGGCAAGACCACGAGCCACTTGACAAAATTTGGCAAAAAAAAAAACAAAACAAAACAAAAAAAAAAACTCCTTTATTATAAATTTATTGTCACATTTTAATAAATTGAGTGAATGAAAGGTCATACTGATTTTATATAATGTAGTCATCCATATGCATGTGAAATTATACAAATATATATATAAGAAAAATAGAGTAAAGAAAAAAAGTGTCAAAATGGGATCTATATGAGATAATGATTAAGTTGAAAAAGAGAGTATTGTTGGATATGAAGATACCACTTGAAATGTCAAAGCATCTTTGAGTGCCTCAACATTTAGATACACATATATATTTATGTACACACACTCATCCAATACAAGACAAATAAATATGATAATTCAGATACCTATAGGGTATGATGTATCTGTTTGCTTTCTCATAAAACAAACAAAAGATTGTCCTTCGTCCCTTCCTTTTCTGTCACACATCCTTGTTTTAGATTCATTGCAATGTCATCCAAATTCAAAACAAGAGGCAGAGAGAAAGATATCAAAAAAAGCTATGTGTTATGTTAAACAGTGAAGAGAGAGGTAGAGAGAGTGAGAACAAAAGTTGAGGAAAGGCCGTACATTTAATTATTTGAAAAGCTTATTGCAAATCTATATGTATCATTTCTTTCTAAAGTGGTCCTTTTTCTCTTTGTATTTTCACAAATAATTCCAAACATGTTCACAGTTGGCTGCTCCTCTATCCTATCCACTTCTGTTTCTTCGTAAATTTGTTGAATATGCTAAATATTTTTAAATTTTGGAATAGATTTCAATTATTTTTTAAAACTTTTTAACTTTTTGAAAAGTTTTATTTAACTTTTTTGAACTTTAAAACTATTCCGAACATGATTACATTGTTTGAGATTTTTTTTCCATTAAAATCCTTAAGAACATAAATTGATGTGTTAGCTACTGATTGTTGGAAAATGTACATGACATTAATTAGAGCTCAAGTTCTCAACTATCTAGAAATTTGTTTTAAACACTGAGTTGAGATAGGATGTCTAAAATTCATATGTCTGTGTTTGTGGGGGTAAACTATTTGGTCTGAGTTCATCTATCTATATTTAGGGTCAACGTTGAGTTCATATGTCTGAGAATCTGATGTAGTTTTTTTAACTCTAAATAATCTACTTTTATGATTGTTATTTTAATTTTATCCATCTTTGTTTGAATAAAATATAGATTGCAATTTTTTTCTTTAAACTTTCTAAATTTTTCTATTTTTTTCTTTCTTTATTGTGTAATGTACAACAATTAACCCATTACATTTTTTGCATAAATATGATTAGATAAAATAAAGACCAAAGAGATATCAAAACTTTTTATTCATAATTTTTCTCCATGAATTTCATTATCATTTTCTTCTTTTTCTTCTTCTTCCTGTTGTTGATGTGTATTTTTACTCTGTTATAATTTTTTTTCAATTGAATTTCTCTCATCATCTTACCAACCAATTGAATGTCACCCATGTTTCTTCAACAATTTTACTTTCAATTCCTCCAACTTTGGAAGATCATCAAAGAACAAATCTCTATTTTTCATCAATTCTCGCTAGAAAATGTTCGAGGAAAAAATATTCATTTTATGGTTTTTTGTTATATGTTTTATACTTTTCAACTACATACATACTTTTCTTCTAAATATTCTTAAGACTCATTTGATATGTGAACTCAATCGAATAAAAATATATTTCATAAATTTTTACGTATAAATATTATACTTAATGCAGACAAAGTACTATTATTTATATAATCAATAATTCTAAAACATACTTTAAAAGTCATCAGTCTTATAGTAATCGAAGTGGTTGTCGAATTTAAATATTGAAAATGATTTTCGTTGCAGCTTATAGTCAGAGGTGATTGTTGAAACCTGAAGTTGGTCACCTGAAGGCGGGATTGGAGTTGGTCATCAGAGTTTGTCATCGGAGGTGTTGTCGAAGCCCCGAGTTGGTCGTTGCAGTTGCTCGCTTGAAGGTGGTTATCGAAGTTGATTATCGAAGGTGATTTTTGTCAGAGTTGTAGTCAGAAGTGGTTGTCGAAACTTAGGAAGGTGATTACCAGAGTTGGTCATTGGAGTTTGTTGTCAAAGGTGGTTATTGGAGCCTAAAATTGGTTGTCGGAGTTGGTCGCACAAAGGTGATCGTCGAAGTAGGATCACCAGAGTTATCAATAGAGGTGGTTGTTGGAGCCCCAAATTGGTCGTCGGAGTTGGTCGCTCAAAGGTGGTCGCTGAATTCGATCATTGGTGTTGTTATCGAAAGTGGTTGTCGGAGCTTAAAATTAATTCCTACAGTGTGACAGTGATAGTCGCCGACAGTGGCGATGGGTGAAGCCATTAAATATTAGAAGAGAGAGTTGGGGTGAGTTGGTAATATACCAACTTAACTCCAACAACATTTAAAATTGGTGGGCCAAACATTGAGTTGGTATATTATATCGACTCAACTCAACTCATGTTGGTGAACCATCGAAGGTGCTCATCGAAGTTAATCACCAAATATGATTTTCGTCGAATTTTCTAGTCAGGAGTGGTTATTGAAGCCTAGAAATGTGGTTACCAGAGTTGGTCGTCGGAGTTTGTTGTCGGATGTGGTTACCAAAGCCTGAAATTGATCATCAGAGTTGGTCGCGCAAAGGTGGTCGTCGAAGGTGAGTCACCAAAGTTGTCATTGGAGGTTGTTGCTGGAGCTCCGAATTGGTCGTTGGAGTTGGTCGCGCGAAGGTGGTCACCGAAATTGTCATCAGAAGTGGTTGTCGGAGCTTAGAGTTAGTTCCTGGAGTATGACAGTGATAGTTACCAATAACGGTGATGGGTGGAGCCATTAAACATTAGAAGAAGGGGGAGTTGGGTGAGTTGATAAAATATGACAACTCAAATCCACCCACATTTAAAGTTGGTAGGCCAAACATTGAGTTAGTATATTATACCGACTCAATTCAACTCACGTTGGTAACCTGAATATCCCTAGAAAATTATCAAACATCCTATTTTAATTCAAAAGATCATATTGACATGATTTTTACATCATTATTGCCACAACAGACGACAGTATATACATGATAACTATTGTTTACAATGTCATGAATGTGTTTCAACCTTTTATATATTATGTGTTTCACCAATTAACATTCTATCGTTTTAAGTGTCAAAATTGACACTTAAACTTTTCAAAGTATAGTTCATTTGAAGGCTCAAACTTCGTAAATGTTCAGAATTTATTGAAATTGCAGCTTTGTCAATGAACTAGCTGATTGGAGCACAAAAGGCTTGAATTTACATGTCCATTTGGTTTTCTTATTTTTTTTACAAAAGAAATAATAACTGGAAAATGAAAAAGATAAGAAAAATATGAAGTGGTACCCATAATTGTTGGGTTAGAAACGTATTCAAAAAATTGATAGAAGAATCACCATTACTCACCAAAGAAGTCGAATCTTTTGGACTGAGACTTTCAATGATGAAAAGGGTTTAAATATAGTCATGTATACATTAATGTCTTTTATCTTCTATTTTTTTTTTTTACATAAATTGTCTATTAGACTTTATATTTTTACTAATGTCAATGGTTTTTTACCATTAAAGCCTCGTCCACATATATATACATATTAAATAAAAACAAAAAAGAAAAGAATATCAATTAATGGTTTTAAAAACTTTTTAAAACATTCCCTTCCTGAAAAACGCTCCTCTCCTCCATTAATGTTCGTCTTCTTCATTCTCTCTCCCCATTAATGTTTCTTCCCTAAAGAAGAACCAAATCTCCCATGAACCTCGACGCAACTGCAATGATCTATTTACGGTCATAGATGCTAGGGGAACTCGCCAAACGGTGCATGACAGGGTGGCAGGGGTGACAGTAGATTTCTTTCGGGGTTATTTAGGATCTCAACCAGTGGGGTATAGGGATCTTACTGCTCGAATTGTGGATATTGTGCAATTCAACTTGTCTGAGGAGGAGGTAGAGGCGCTTGGTCGCCCAATGAATCGGGATGAGATTAAGAAGGCTTTATTCTCGATGAAGTCTAGAAAGGCTCTTGGGCCTGATGGATTTTCGGTTGATTTTTACAGAACTACTTAGAATGTGGTTGGTGATGATTTCTGTGATGTTGTGCTGAATTTTTTTTAGTCTTGTTACCTGCCTGGTGGAGTTAATTCTACTGCTATCACTCTTATCCTAAAGAGGCAGGGAGTAGAACATATGGAGGAGTTTCGTCCTATTTCTTGTTGCAATGTTGTGTATAAGTGTATCTCGAGGATCTTAGCTGAGAGATTGCGGTTGTGGTTGCCTATTTTCATCAGTGGTAACCAGTCTGTATTTGTTCTGGGTAGGTCGATTTTCGAAAACATATTATTGTGTCAGGAGCTTGTGGAGGGCTATAAGGAAGGCAGAAGGAAGCCACATTGTGTGTTGAAGGTAGACCTTCAAAAGGCGTATAATTCTATCAATTGGAATTTTCTGTTTGGTGTGTTGCTGGTTATAGATACGCCCCTTCAGTTTGTTAGTTGGGTGAGAGCTTGTGTTACTTCGTCTATGTTCTCTGTGATGGTTAATGGTTTCCTTGAGGGGGGTTTTCCTGGTAAGAAAGGGTTGAGATAGGGGGATCCATTATCTCCTTTTTTGTTTATGATGGTGATGGAGGTCTTGTCTAGGTTGTTGAATAATCCTCCTGTGTGGTTTAGGTTCCATGATCGGTGTGAGCGTGTGGGACTGACTCATTTGGTGTTTGCAGACGATTTGATGATTTTGTGTACCTGAGAGAGATTCTTTGGAGTTTGTAAGGCAGGTCCTGGCAGATTGTACAGGGTTGTCTGGGTTAGTTGCTAATGTTGGAAAGAGTTTCATGTTTGTTGTGGGTGTGGAGTCTGGGGAGTCGAAGGAACTAGCTGCGTTTATAGGTTTCTCTCTTGGTTTGCTACCTGTTAGGTACCTGGGTTTACCATTATTAGCGGGTCGATTGAGGGCTGGGGATTGTGCTCCTTTGATTCAGAGGATTACAACTTGTATTAGAAACTGGGCGTGCGGTCCCTCTCCTTTGCTGGGAGGTTACAGCTTGTTAGGTTTGTCTTACAATCCTTTCAGGTGTTTTGGTGTAGCATCTTCGTGTTGCCTGCGTGTGTAACTCATGAGGTTGATTGTCTGTTACGTAGTTATTTATGGAACGGTAGTACGGTGAGTCGGGGTGGTGCACAGGTGGCGTGGGATGAGGTGTGCTTTCCGTTGGGCGAGGGGGGTTGGGTGTGAAGCATGTGGCATCTTGGAACCAGGTTGTTATTACGAAGCTGCTCCTGCTTCTCTTAATTAAATCAGGTTCATTGTGGGTGTCGTGGGTGGAGGCTTATGTTTTGCATGGGTGGTCTTTGTGGGCTGTTCGAAGTGAGGCTGGGAGGTCTTAGTGCTTGAGGGCTATCTTGCGAAATAGAGATAGATTCAAGCATTTGGTTCATTTGATGGTTGGCGATGGTCGGTCTTATTTTTTTTTTGGTGGGATCCTTGGCTGTCGGGGGGTACGATTTTCGATTCATTTGGGTCTACGGTGGTTTATGATGCAGGTAGTAGTTTGGAGGCACGGTTGTCGAATTTCATGGATGGTGAGGGAGGTTGGAGCTGGCCTACAGTGTCTTGGGAGTTTCTTGAGATCTGGGGTCTTATTCAGGCAGTGGGGCCTAGGGTGAGAGGGGAAGATTATTGGGTGTGGGTGCCGAATGCGAGTGGTTGGTTTTCTATCGCTAGTGCATGGGAGAGTTTGCGTCCTCGCCGTCCTAGGGTGGCTTGGGCTGGTATTTTGTGGGCAGGGGGTGGTATTCCACGTCACTCCTTCTGTGCGTGGTTAGCTGTGAGGGACAGGTTGGGTACGCGGGATTGGTTGAGGAGTTGGGGTGTGTTGTCGGGGGGGGGGGGGGTACCTTCTGTGTGGGGGAGGTGTGGAGTCGCGAGATCATTTATTTTTTGAGTGTGGGTTTGGGAGAGAGGTGTGGTCTGGTGTATTGCGTCAGTTGGGCTCATCGCACTGGGTGGCGGGTTGGGATGTGGAGTTGAGTTGGTTGTATTGAGTGGGGTCGAGTAAGGGGGTGCGTAGTAAGTTATTTCGTGTTTTCTGGTGTGCTTCCATTTACTACATCTGGCAAGAACGTAATCGGCGATTGCATGGAAGTAAACCGAGGTCGGTGTCAACTCTAGTTCACCTCATGGTCTCTAAGATTCGTGCTCGTGCTTCTTCCTGGCGGGTTGATCTTCTTGGTCTTATATAGTGTGTTTATGGATATTTTTCTTGTTGTACTTCCCGTTGTTCTTTGTTTTGCTACTGTCCCTTGTTTGTGGGATTTTTCTTTCTTTTCTCTAGCTTTCTCTCTAGTGGTCTGCAGTTTGTTTTTTTGTGTTAGTTTTGTTCTGATCTTATCTTGTAGGCTTTGTTTTGGGTTTTGTCACCCTGTCTTTGCTTGTGTTTTGATGCTTTGGCCTTGATCCCGGGCTGTGGGATCCCCTTCGTTGTTGTATAATACATTCTTTCTCCTTTCTTTTAATTGAATTGTTCCTCTTCTACCATTGACGAGCAATTTAGGGTTTTCATTGTTGGTTGTTTATTCTACATAATTTATTTGGTTTGAAATATAATCTACTTGGGTTTATTCTATATATACTAGAGTTTATATGTATAAAATATAGATTTATCTGATATAAGTTAGAATACCATATATAAGAAACATGCAGCTATACATACATAGTAAAATCTAGCATATGTTAGTATACTGTATATAAGGGTAGATATAAATAGTTTAGTAGAAGTTATATATGATACTTTCAATGGGTTGTTATCCTATTTTGCAAGGAGGTATATATGAAATATATTACCTTTTATAGTTGTGAAAACTTATTGGTGCAATCTTTGAGTTATATTTATTTTCTATCATCTACTATTCACATTTTATGTACATCTTCATTTATGTTACTCATTGAAAGTATAGAATATCGAAAATATATGTTTGAGTTCTAGCGCACTTAACAAAAACTTATTTACTACAATTGTCTCTACTACATTTCATTTGTGGATTTTGAACGTCTTTTCGATTGTGCCTACATGCAACATTGTAATCGATGCAATTATCCCTTTCGTTGAAATGACCGTCATTACCTGTAAAATACAGTACATATTTAATCAGAAAATATATGCAATATACTGATTAATTTATATAGAGAATGATATTTAAATATCTAACTTCTAATAGATACCTCAATATACAAACAAAATTAAGAGGATTTTTATCTCTAACAACCTTAAATGACGATTTTCAAATTTAATGACATTTATGAAATAGATATGAGTCTAAGAGGATTTTTATTGGAAAATTCTCATTTGAGAATTTGAAGATTAAATAGACAATTACCTCAAATCTCATAAATCATGGTACCTTTTTTAAAACATTTATAAAATGAAAAACACGAACATTTACTATACAGAAGCAAAGGAAGCATGGATGCTCATATGTGAAGGAAGAACATTGCTCATATTTTAGAGCAAGCTTGGTTTTCTTCTAATGTGGCATCTACATCAAACTGCTGCACCATTAGAACTTGACCAACATCACCATACGTGAGGTTTTGTGAAATAAGAACTTCAGTATTTTACAAATATATTTTACTTGAAACTATATTAATTACATGAATTTGGTTTCCACTTGTGGATTGACTCGTCACTCTTCAAGCTTTTAAAAGACTCGACTAAGTTCAAACAGACTTTATGCACAAGTCCGGTATCAAACAAATGTATAAATTACCTTTCTTTTTGTCTTCAGCACTCCGAAGTTTGTCCTCCTTCAAACTTCATTGCTCCAAGTTTGACATTTGCTAGCTCAGCAGCTACTCGGGCTGCTGCAGTGGCACGCTCAGCTGAAGCAATGGCAGCTTTGGCTTTCTCTAATACATCTGATGGAGGTGGTCTTGTATCTAATTTAGCAGCAACTTCTGGTTTGACATCAAACTGTTTATGTCCTGCTTTGATTTCGCTTGTAATATTGCTAATTGGGCTAAATGTATGGTGGCGTTCGGGTTCTTGCTTTCCCATGGGAGACGCAGCGGGATGTGCTGCCTCATAAGGAATGGAAGGATTCGAAGAGCTGTGTTGAGGAGTTTGTGAGGCGGCTGCTCCTTGTACTACCTTGGGTCCGCCCTGCATAAAAAAGACCACAGAATAGACGACAATTGAAAACAGAATAAGTTAACTAAAACAACAAACTAACATCAGTGCTTGTAGCAATCACATAATAACTCCATGTGAGAGACAAAGATAAGCCCATAAATTTACAAGCTCAAAAGAGGGGGAGAATCTCCTTCCTTCAATTTTCATAAAAACATCCACTGTTCCTCTCTCTTAATTGGCAGGCCAATGAACTAGAAGTTCCCTGAGAGAAAATTAACAAGCTCAAACTTGAGGGAATTTATCCACAGTTCCTTTATGTCAAAAAAAATCACTTTTTACCCTTCTACTTCGCTCATCTTGTCAGTTCTAACATTCAACTTTCAGTTTTATCCATTTAAACTTCAAATCAAATAAGATGTGAATGTTACCTCATCAAAACTAAATAAATCAACTACTGACACACCAATCAATAAGGTCCCATTTGTTAATCATTTTGGCCTTGTTTAGTAACCATTTGGTTTTTTTTTTTTTTTTACTTTTTGAAAATTAAACCTATAAACACCCATTTTACATCTAAATTTCTTGCCTTGCTATCGACTTTTTACCATTGTTTTCAAAAATCAAGTCAAATTTTGAAAACTAAAAAAATTAGTTTTTTAGAACTTGTTTTTGTTTTTGGAATTTGGCTAAGAATTCAACTTCGAAAGAAGCAAACCATTATAAGAAAATGAGAGAATACACTTAATTTTCAAAAACCAAAAACAAAATGATTATCAAATTTTTTGTATTAGTTTTTAGTTTTTGAAATTTGTGCTTGTTTTCTCACAATTTTTTACTAATAGTTTTCATACTTCCCCTATAGAAACATTTGAGTTCTTATACAATTTTCGAAAACAAACACTACTTTTTGAAATCTTTTTTTAGTTTTCAAAATTTGGCATTGATTTTGAAAACACTCCTAAGATGTAGACCACGAAAGTAGAAACCAATAGATGGAAGTGATATTTATAAGCTTAATTTTCAAAAACCAATAATAAAAAACCAAATGATTACCAAATGGAGAATATATAATCTAGTATAATTTAACCATCTAAAAACTCAAGACCAAACAGTGCACCAACTATACTATAAAATATCAAAACTTAAAAACAGATTAAATAAGTTTTTTAAAAAATTGGCTCAAACTCCACATTAAAATATCAGATCATGCTAAAAGTATCCTAACATTAGCAGAAGATTTAGATCTCACTTCTCACAAAAATAGATTTGTTTAATTACAACCCATGAGTGCTAATAGCAAGCCAAAAATATCCTAGAAATGTAAACTTTTAACATGTGGGTATTAAAGTACAATTTATTCAATTGTTAGATTTTAAGATTTTAAAATAAGTTCTGATGAAATATAATTTTAGGGTTAAACTTGACAAATGAGTCAACTGTAGGCTTAAAAGTGATTCCATTTCAGTTTCATAAAAAATGAAGTTTTAATGCAAAAATGATATCATTTTCAGCAGAGGGAACAAGAATCTTAATCTGAAGTTGTAATCTAGTATAGTAAATGAGTTGGTTAGCCTGTTAGTCTTACTGAATACTGTTTCTGTATGTTGGCAATTTGTTAGGGTTCTACAGTTATTGATAGGAATAGGGGTGGAGGGCAACAGAATTTTGGTCACCAAATATGGAGGGGACCCCTGGAAAAGGAAGAGCCAAGCATTTTCATTCCTAGAATTTCATAACCATTTTCATTCAGATACAAGCATTTTCCAATTCAATTCTGTAGTTTAAATCTCGGTCCATTTCAGACTTTTGGGAACAACGGTTAGAAAATCAAGCCAAGATGTAATGAGAAGGATGGAGAAGTCTGCAGTCAGTAGAATAGCACAAAGTGTATCCAGAAGCAAGAACATAAACCATTTATAACTCCACTACAGTATTATGAATCGAATATCAACTATAGGGTTGTGCTTAAAGTGATCAACAAGGTTCTTTGTCAATGTTCAGATCAATCAACATAAAAATCAGAGAGTTTTCAGGAACAAGTAAAATCCAAGTATGCAATCATACCAGCAGGTCTTCGTGAGTTTTACTAAATTCAGATGCAGTGCTGGAAGAATCCCAGTTGAGTCCGTGTTCTTGTGCAATCTCCTTCATGACCTTGAGCTTTAGTTCTCCAGGAGGAGCACTCACGGAAAGCTTTTCAATAATCTGAAATGAAAACAAAGAAGTGAACAAATGATATCCTTTTTATTCTGAAAAAACAAGATAGTACTGCTCATGATTAAATTTGAGATGCACTCAACTGATCGATTAACGCCAGAATCAGGACGAAGCTCAGAAATAGCAAAGACAAATTCTTTCCCATATTTCACTGCAAACAAATTCTTCAGCTGAAGTAAATCTGGAAGATCAGAACATCTAGGAGCAGCAAATATTATGCTTGCAATAGCCTCTCGCAGTTCAACTGGACATTCTCTGTTATGGTAAATTTAGTAGTTAACTACGGACAGATAAAAAGCACAAAGTAAGAAAATCGTAGGTGTTTACTCTACCATGTACAACTTGACAGAAAGAAAGAAAAAAAATCACTTTCTTAGGAACTTTAACCTTCCACATACAGGAGAAAACTGTCATGCCCCATCCCAAACTACCCTAAGCCTAGGATGAGATGTGACAACAATAGACTTTGTATCGAGTACAGAATCTACTGACAAACTACATGATATGTAATGTCTCAAAAGCTAAGGTCCCTGAATGGGTAAAGGGTAACAAAGGATGAAAAACGAACGAGAAAAAAAAAAACCCTTAGAAGAATTAGGGTCTCAAATGCCCAAATCACTTCTACCTAGAACAGAATTAGGAGAAAGAATTCCCAGCACCTCCAAAGACACACAATAATTCAAAGGACAACAAAGATCCAAATCGATAGAGGGAGACAACTCAGGAGACAAAAATAGAGGCAACTGAATGCAACCTCTTCTTAGAGAAATTATGAAGATGTGAAATTAACCACAAGGCTTGACTCCCACTAACCAATCCTCCCAAAAATAGGTATCAAAACCTCCGCATCAGAACATTTGACCCACCACTTGGAAAACCCAAGGCAATAGTAGTCCAGAGATTTTTATTAGAACCTTTCAACCCACCACCTTGGGCCCATTCAAAAGAGTGCACCCCCATACCAACTCACGGTGTTTCTATACCCCAGCGCATGAGATTCCTTAGAGAATCGCCACAACTATTTAGTCAACAGAGCCATTTTTGTAATCTTAGATTCTTAGGTTGTCAATGCCAAACCTCTAGCCTCCACTGGTTTCAACACAACCTCCCACCTATCAAGATTGAGATCCACCACCCTCCTCAATTCCTTTCCATAATAAATTCCTCATAGATTATTACAGATAGATGTTGGGATTCTAGACATGGAAAGGAAATAAATGGGGATCCCACTCAACACCAGTTGGACCAAAGTGAGCCTCCCTCCCTTAGAAGAAGAAGGAAAAAGTAAAAGATAAAACAGAGAGAGAGAAGAAAAACCTTTTCCAAAATGAGAGCCTTTTATGGAGACAAGTGATTGCCTCCAAAGAAACTTTGTGGAGACAAAACAAGTGATTGCCTCTAAATATAAGTGGATTGAGAATTAATTATGGCCTTCTGTGGAAGGCTCTCAATCATTTCAAGGCCCCTGGTTTCAAATTATGAAGAATATTCTCCTATTTGAGTGGTACAAAGTTAAAATGGATCATGGGCATAAAACCCGTTTTTGGAAGGACAAATGGCTTAGCAATTAATTCAACCCTCTATCTTGATTTTACTCAGTTATTCAGAATTGTAGTTGTCAGTAACTCAATAGTTCTCTTTGTGTGTGAGATTGGGAGCTCTTTTGAATAAGCTTCAAGCCTTCACGTTGAATAACAGGGATGACATGAAGTTGTGAACATTGGAATCGGGTGGTTCTTTTTCAGTTGTGTCATTTTCTCCCAAGCTCATTGTGAAACAAGCAGCTTTGGAAAAATGAAAATCTTATCTTCTATGGGAAGCTCTATGCCCTAAGAAGGTTAAGGTCTTCCTATGGATCTTTTCTATGGAGAGAGACTGAATACTTGCTATAGAAAAAAGTGAGTTCAAGTAGACGAGAAAAAGGTATGCTCTCTCGTCTCGCCTCTCTCCCCTTCACCACTAACGTCAGCCATCTCTCCTGACCTCTCTACCCATTCCGGTCACTTCCTTCTTCATCTTTCCGCCATTCTCCATTCTTCTCCTCTTCAGACTTCATTCTACTTACTATGGAGATCAATAGTTGCAACATCGACACTCATCATTTTTGCGTCTGGCATGAAGATTTTGGCTTTTCTGTGGAAGACTTGAAAAGAAATCAGAAAGCTACCCTCACTTAACAAGCGATGCAATGGTTAGAAGGGGGTTTACATGATCTTTCAAGAGATCAACTTCATGTTTTCTTCTCTAAAAAGACTAAAGTGGAGCAAGGAGTCATGCATCTTGCAAAATTTTGCTCTAAGGTAGGGTGGTCCGTGGAAGTAGCGTTTTGGCCTTCTTCAGGAGGAAGAAAAAATATTCACATTCCAGCCAGTTTGAATAAACAAGGTTGGCAGTCCTTTGGTACAATGATTAGTGAATGTTTGAAGCTTCAGAGTAACCAATTCCAAGCCGACATCAACTTTGAAGATAGAGACTATACAATGCAGGACAAGTCTTTCTCAAGATCTTAAGCTGAAGTAGTTAAATCAAAGGAAGACACCAAAATTCAGACAAAGCTTGAAATTTCTAAGGTAAAACAGTCCTATTCCTTTTGGATCAAGAAGGGAAATATTAGATTTAAACTTCAGTTCATTGTTAGTGACAAGATTAATGGAGTTTTATTCTTTGGCCTGCTATTAAGAATTTAAGACTACTCTTGAAGATTTTTTCCAAGCATCTATCTCGATTAATCCATTTTTTGTTCATAAAGCCTTGATTAAGAATAACAGGGAGACCAATCCTGAGCTATTAGATGGTAAATGGAGTGAATATGGAAGATTACACCTGAAGATTGAACATTGGTCAAAATAGCAACATTCTCTTCCAAGTTTTATCAAATGTTATGGAGGTTGAATTTCTATTAAGAATCTACCCCTACTTTTTTGGAAGAACTATGTTTTCTAAGCTATCGGCCATCAATTGGGAGGTTTCGTGAAAATCTCATCGCAAACTCTGAATTGTTTAGAGTGTTCTTCAGCAGTCATTAAGATTGAAAAGAATGTATGTGGATTCATTCCAGCTTATTTAACCATTGAAGATTCACTCCTTGGGGAAATTTTCTATCCATTTTGAAAGCAAAGACCCTTTGATTTCCCAAAGTAGCTACCTCCCCAATAAAAGAAGTTTTATGGGAGAAAATTTTTCAAATGCTTTGGATATAATACACATTAAAGAGGCTATGACAGATGAAGGGTTTTCGGTGGATACTTTGGGAGAAATGATTGATGTTTTGAAGGAAATTTCGAAGGTAATTTTACCTTGGAAAGAGAAAAAGAAAGCTCGGGCAACGAAAAGCTTAAAGAGCTGGCACCTACATTATTAAAGCAGCCTCAATAACCAGAATTAATCTTTGAAACAATGCCAACATTTTTAAATCCTATCATAAATCAAAATTATAATTTCCAAGGGGAAAGCTCAAGAGTCATGGAGCTGCAAAAGGATAATTCCAGTGACATGGCTTTTAAAAAGTATCCCATCACTCCTCAACCTACTCAATCTCCTTCCCCTGTTGGTGTATTTCAGCATTCTCACTCAGAAGAGGAAGATGTTAGGATACCACTTAACAAGATTAAGATCTAAATATATTAAAATAAAAAGATGAAGAAATACAAGATAAACCAAGTTCAAAGCACTTGAAACCTTCCTCTAGAGTATTCTAACTCAAGCCCTAAACCACTCCAACTCTTGCCTACCATCATTCACTCACCCTCCTATTTATAGCAAGATGCTTTAACTAAACTTCCTATCTAATTACCCTTAAATCCCTTACTAATACCATCTTGATATATTCTTATCTAGGTACCTTACATATTCTTGTTTGGATATTGGTGTTTGGTAATCTCAACTGCTCGGCCACATTGCAACAAAAACTTGGGCACATTATCTTTCTCCTACTAACTGCCCCTTAAGTATGGCAAATGGTGAGGACTTACAACATTTCCTCTTTGATTGTTCTTTCTCTAGCTTCTGTTGGCAGAAATTATTTGCATTCTTTAATCTACATTGGGTTTTCGGCAACTCAGTTTGGGAAAACATAGTTCAAATCTTCCTCTTTTGTCTCCTAAAGCCCAATTGTTGTGGTCAAATGCTATCAAAGCCTTGCTTTCAAAAATATGGTTTGAATGAAATCAGAGGGTTTTTAATGACAAACCTACATATTGGTTAGATTGTTCTGTTTCGGCTCGTCTCTTAGCCTCAACATGGAGTTTCCAATCCAAAGCCTATGATGATTACTCCATTCAGGATATATGTTTAAGTTGGAATGCTTTCATTTTTGCGAATTAATTATGTACTTTATTATTTATGTCATTATGTCGTTATGTCGTTTTGTATTTTACCTTTATAAGTTCTATCTTGTATTGAGATATGATGAAGGTGCTATGGATGTATTAACCCAATTAAGATATCTGAGTGCACCTGCTAATCCCCTCAGCTCCTATTTTTCTATGCTTATGCTCATTATAATTCGAACACTAGTTGCTTTTCATTTCATCAGTGAAAAGTGTTGTTTCCATTTCAAAAACGAAAAAATAATAATACTTTCTATGGAATCCAAACAATTCTTCGAAACTATGCCCTTTCCCACAATTGGTGTATTCTTTGTAGAAGAAATGAAGAATCTTTGACGTATCTGTTCTTCTCTTGCCCCTTTTGCGGTGCTTGCTAGGAAAGGTTGTTTAATTTGTTCAATTTGAGTTGATGTTGGCCCAATAAAGCATCAGAGGCCCTTTTTCAGCTTATTAACAGCCTTTAGCATACGACTCAGGTAAATATCCTTTGGTCCAACAGTATTTATACCCTTCTTTGGAGACTTTAATTGGAAAGAAATGTGAGAATTTTTCGTGGTCAATAAACTAAAAGGGATACTTTTTGGGATTTAGTCACACTTTTTGCTTCTACTTGGTTCTTTACTTCAAAATATTTTGTAATTATTGCCTAACTCAGAGCTTCTTTTTTGTAACCGTCAATGTGGCGGGAAATCTCATCTCCCCATCCTTCTTTGATTAAAGAATGTGTTGTTTCTTACCCCCCCCAAATAAATAAATAAATAAATAATGACAGCCTCCTTTGGACTTTTTACACTGCAGGGTTTCAAAATGACACAATTCTAGGATTGCCTCCTATGGGAAGCCCCAAATATGAACAAGGGATCTGGCTAACCTCACAACCCACCGGAAAAGCCCAAGAGGTAACTTTACAGGGATCATAATTTAAACCAGTAATCATACTTTTCCATTTATTTATCTTTACGCCGAAGATAGCTTCAAAGAAAGACAAGAAACCATTAAGATCAACAAACGAGCTCTCCTTACTTCACAAAAATGGAGTATCATAAGCAAATTGGAGATGCAACAAATGAATACTCTCATTTGTCACTCTAAAGCCCTCAACTAAACCCTTATCAACACCCGTTGACACCATCCTACTCATTACATCCACTACTATGCTAAACAAAAACAGTGAGAGTGGATCTCCTTGTCTTAGGCCTTAGACACAAGAATCTTACCACGGCCTCCCATGGATGAAAATGGAAGAGTTAGGCAATCTTAAACAATTCCAAATCCAAGCACTCCACTAATAACCAAAACCCATTTTTTTTCAGAGAACCTTATCTAAAAAGTCTCAATCACATAATCACATAATCATAGGTTTTCTCAAAATCAATGTTCAAGAGCACTACTTTCTCTCTTCCCATAATTCCTCCATCACCTCAATCGCATTCAACACTCATCCAAGATTTTCCTACCAGCAATAAAGGCTCTCTTGGAGCTGGAATAGTATCATGGAGAGCCTTCTTGAGCCTATCGAACAATGTTTTAGCAATTATCTTCTACATACTAGTCCAAGGCTTATGGTCTGGATTTAATTTGTTGGCCCTTTTTTTGGAATCAGGCACACATAATTCTAGTTCATAGCACAATTAATGATTCCCCTCCCATGAAACTCAAATTGCCAAAATATCCTCCTTTAGTTCCTCTTAATTGTCTAGTGATAACGGGCAGAAATGCACGTTATCATAGTGCTAAGTTCTTAAACAATGCTGGCTTGCATTGATAAAACATGTTAAATTGCGTCCAAAAAGCATCAAATTCATAATATTGTGGTCGCATGCGTTCATCGCATAGGAACAGTTGATTTTGTAGTTTTATGCAGAATATGCGTTGACGCAAGGCGGAAATTGCGATCATAGGAAATCATTGGTCGAGCGCAGCATTACCGCAAGCCTTTGCGGTGATTGTGTTCGCAAACATCTGCTCAAGAAGGATTGCCGCAACTTGGTCGGTGCAACATGGTGGGCGCATCTGAGTAAAAGGCATAATTAACCATAATGGGACAGAAAGCTGATGACAGTCGAATCCGAATTAAGTTGACAGCCGCTAACGATAACAAGTACATTCAGCTTTTCGGTGATAAATATTCGGCGCATCAGTCAGGGAATTAAAGCCGTCCCATCTGTTCAATCATGAGAGAGAAGCCGCCTTTCACCCTGGAAGTTCTATAAATACCAAAGGCATCCTTCAGAAATGGGGTTCACCTATTCACGAATTTAAGAGCTCAGCTCGTCTTTGTCCATAATTTTCCTTATTATTTTAAGGTGGAGCAAGAGAAGAGTAGAGACGCCGGAGATCGTTCAGGGCAACTCGAGAGAGAACCCTGAGGCGTAGAAGCAGAGAGCGGGACGACTCTCGGGAGAGCGAGATTATCTTCTGAGCACGAGTAGAAAGACAGTGTAAAAGTCTAGGAAGCAAGAGATTGCTACCAGGCTCTTTATTCTATTCTTGCATTGTTGTTTTGTACTTCATCTTCATATTTATACAATGGAAGTTTTTATTCTACATCTGTTTCACTCTCTTAGTAAGCATGAGTAGCTAAAATAGTCGAATAGGTTAAGAAGAACTAAGCTAACATGACCTAGGAAGTTCACTGCTTGCGATTATCTTGTGTTATGCTGTGCCAAATATCCCTTTAGAGCTACTCGAGAGAGAGTCTAAAGAAAGAACCTAAGACTCGAGAGAGCTAGGTTAGAATCTGGACTCGAGAGAGCAAGATTAGAACTACATAAACAAGAGATAGGGACTTAGAGATAAGCTTTGTTTGCCAATCTGCATCGCATGCATCCTAGAGATAGGAATGATATTATATGGTCGCCTTATTTGTGTGTGTGTCATGTTGTCATCGCATAAATAAGAATAGAGGCTTATGTGTAAGTCCTATAGACTTATTGCATATATCGCATGTATTCTAGCCTTAGAAGCCGTAGCATTCGCACCGAGAGGTGGTTTACTGTTGTATGTATGTTGCCTGATCGCATAGCATGAATGCATCCTAGGAAGTGTTAGCCAAAACTTTTCTCAACCTGTTCACCGCATACTCATCGTATCTTCTGTTTATCAACTCTTTTCGAACTCCGCCGCATTTTTTTATTTTCATTACCGCAAACAACAACCTCAACAACTATTGATTTATTTGGTTACCGCAAAATTTTCCTAAAAATTACCACCGCAAACTGTTTTTCCAAGTCCGTGAGTTCGACCCTGGACGTATCAGGAACTCAATGGGGTTTACACTTGGATTCCATTGAGAAAACTTGAGTGCTCAACACATTTTCATCATCGCATATCATCCATAATTCCACATCATAAAATAACGCATCATCTAGCTACTATATAGTCATCATGATAACCAAAGGAACTTGTTCATGTCAAAATTGAAAACCACACTGCGAATTTCGTGGAGAGTAAAATGAGCTTCAAACTCCTTTCTTTCAATGTTGGAAATAGCTTCCAATCAAACCCATCCACAAATGGTATGGAAAAGGGCATGGTAATTTAGAGATTCTAGAAAAAAGAAATCATCTCCTCCTCAATCTCACTTTCATGCTTTACCACATTTCCATCATCCTTAAATAGACAATTAAGCTCTTCGTCCTTCTACCTCAAGCAATCTTCTAAAACAAAGTCATGTCCACGTCTCCTTCCGTAACCCACTTAACCTAAGTCTTCTAATGCCACATTATATCCTCCCTTGGACCCAACTTTCTAGATTGAGCTTAAGATCAACCTTGGTCCGTGTTAGAATCGAAAAAGAAATGAAGACTGCACAAGAGATTAGCCTGACCATTTTTTTGAAAGATGTGACAAGGTGTTAAGAACCAATGTAGTATGGGCTACTTTTGTCCCACATCATTTAGAATGGGATGACCAATGTGGTACTTTAGTGGCTTGGCTCTCCCATCTCAATAGCTGGTTTTTGGGGTGTGGTTCTCTAAGGTGCTTAAGTACCTAACAAAGGTATCAGAACTGATTGTTGACATTCCCGAGAGGAGCACTGGCGGAGGGTTCTGACCGGGTGTTTCCAAGTGAAGTACCATCAATCTAGTCTTGGGATGTCGGCTTTCCGAGGATGGGATATTGTTAGGAACCAAGGTAATATGGGTTACCTTTGTCCCACATCGGTTAGAATGGGATGACCAATGTGATAGTTAAGTGGCTTGGCTCCCCCACCTCAAAGCTGGCTTTTCGGATATGTTCTCTAAGGTCAAGTACCTAACACAAGGCTACCCAGTACTAAAGCAAATAACAAAAATCACACACGCATTACGAACCAAGAAGATGAACAGAAAAGTTAACATTGAAATGCTAATCTTAAAATCTATGCTAGAGACTACAAAGCTCCTTTAAATCTTGCATCCGCCATTGGCAGGCATTTAAACATAAATATACTCTTGTCCCTTCGGGGTCATTGATAAAATTGGAACGATACAAAAATATAAATGCACTATCTATTGTAACTGGAATTCGGTTACATCTGTCAGAATAGAAAGGGAAGAAAAGATAATTTAATATGTACATCAATTACTATCCAAGAGAACTCACAAATACATACCACCATTGAAAGTTATGTAGACACGACACTAATCACTAGGTTTTTTTATTGACAGATAATTGTACCCAGTTTCTCTTCTTGTAGCTTAGGATAGTGTTAGTGAAATAACTTTGCAAATAACAACTTTTTCAAGACACAAGCATTGAAGAAGCATTATGGATTTCATACAATTGTATGATTACAAAAAGTTGGTAAAATAAAAAGTGTATAACTGATGTGATGACTACGAACTGAGATTTGAGAATATGGATGGGATAATGAATATATGATCCCATATTCCACAACATAATTTCAGCCCAAAGATACACCACAAAATGTAGAGGGCACATCAATTGACATTCGGGTTCAACAGAAACAAAGATGGCTATGGCTAGGAATGCAAGTAAGCTCCATAACCGCATATTCATTGAGTTCAACAATTGCAAGGGTGGAATATCAAACCATCAACCTTAGAGATGGTAATTGGCAAATAGCTCAAAATGGCAACAAGCACATATTAGTTAGAAGTTAATTTCATGGTTAATTAACTTCTAATGGGATAGAAAAACAGATAATTGATGCATATGAACCAATCAACCAAGAGCTTCCATGACTGATTTAAGGATCTAAATTCCAAACATAAATAACCCATCAGACATGCATTGCATCAAGGGTTGAAAAGTAGGATCCTAGAAATCTTGAGTTTCCAGTTCATCGGAACCGACTCCGAAAGGATTTATAGCTTGTTGACTAGTTCAGTTGGCTAAAATTCAGTAACTCCCAGGTAGTAAGTTCAAACCTCATAATCGGTATGTGTTGAATGTGGATTGCAGTGGTGGTGTTGTGTGTTTGATTTGAGTTCGCTAGAGCCAACATATCAACAGAAACTCGAAGAAGCCATGATGTTTAACAGAAGAACTTTGGTAGCTATAGCTTACCTCTGGCTTTCAATGATCGGGACACGAGCAAGAACAAATTCACAAAACAACTCTAGAATTTCATATGCAGCCCATACGTTTTGTTCCCGTATTACATGCTCCACCTGCCCAAACAGATAACACGTATTATTTACTAGATAGTAAAAAAAAAAAAAACATTTGAACTGATAGACATTAATGTATTGACACCAAAATTTGAAAGGGTACCCGAATTCGAGCTATTGGTTCCTGCCCTGTCTGCAAGAATTGTGCGATCTCCTTGCGCATATGCTTCAGTTGCAGATCCCTCTTATTCTGCAGCAACTTGATCCGCGAGATTGCCAAGCTCAAGCAAGTTTTGCTACAAAAACACCCAATTTATATGACACTTATCACTCCCAGAAAAATGCAAGGGATGCTATCAGCTTACCAGTACATAAATATTGTCCAAAAGACGCAAACAAGTTGTGTGATTAGAGATTTCGACATAAAATTTTGTTAAATCAGAATAACCCAGTCTAATTAAAAGATGATAACGGAAAAAGGCCATAAATCAAAATTCAATTGCCGAAATTGTAGAAAAACTAGAAAATAGTTCTATATATTAATTTGTCAAAGTTTGAGCGAACAAAGATTAGTACTGATCACAAGCCAAATTCGGTTTGTGCGTAAAGTTAACGAAACAAAAAGAGATCCTACGAACAACAAATCCAATAGAAAGATAACAATTCCAGAAGAATTCAAAGTAGTGCTGAGGATCGAACCCAAAATTCAACAATAGTCAATGAAATAGTGAGAGGGTTTAGAGTTAGAAGAATCGGAAGCTGACCATTTTCCGGCAAAGACACCTCTGTTAAAGAGTTGATTGAGGAGTGACATTGAAGCTTAAACGAAGAAGATGAAATTCAGATGTGTCTACTGTGTTTTCTCTTTTTCCCTTTTTATGTTCTTAACACTAAAGTCGGAACAGTCTCTCTTGGAAGAATTATTTGAATGGTATGAGCCTTCGGCTCGCCGAGCGGCGGTTTTGCCGAGCCTATTTGTCATTATGACTATCGATTGTGAGAAAGTTCGTCCTTTTCCTTTCTAATCAATCCATTGCAGTAAAATATTTATGGTTTAATATATATTTTTTAAAACAATAGTGCTTTAAATTTTGCTCATAAATAATTGTAAAACTCTATGTAGACAAAGATATTGCGATTGTCTATATTAATATTTTCAAACAATTAAAGAAAAGCCATAAAGAAAGAGATGACATAGAGATGGGAAGAGAAACCCTTTGCTTTATATTTAGAGAATGAGATACAGGCCATATATAACCAGGCCTAGGAAGAAAATTCTTGTAATTCTATACTCACGGTTAGTACTAAAAAAGAGCTAATATTATATTTAGAGATATCCATAGGACGGAAACGGGAATCCCTCTCCGTCCTATCTCTAATCCTACGAATTTTCTCGCACACAACGCGGCGGAAATTTCGCGAGGATCGGATTCTGCATAAGAAAATTTTCTCCGCCGTCATTTTTCTCTAACAATTTTTTCATTTCAATTAAATATATATTTTTTTAACAATTTCTTAAACATGTCCAATACAACTTTCATTTAAATAAAATATTATCAATTTTGGTAATAAAAATAATAATACACATTTAATTTAAAAAGATATAATTAAAATACTAAATTCTCATAGTTTTTATGAATCAAAATTTAACAATTAGAACATCATATCTTAAATATTAGGACATCTAAATAATTAAAGTAATAAAGTCTTGAACTTAAGTAACTAAAACTCCATAATTATCCTAACAAATTCTACTAGCTTGTAAAATCATTAAACCTTAGAGTAGCTTGTTGAGATAATTTAAAATGTTCAAATTCAATTTTAGGGTTTGAATTGTTATATTCGATATAATTAACGTTTAATTAATAAATTAAACAATTTTAGAGAGATGAAAATATTTAAATATGATTTAAATATTAAATACATGAATAATGATTCATGTTTTGAATTAGATGTTTTAATATTTGATATTAAATTAATTAATTAATCAGATTATTTAATTAATCAATAATTTATTTATTTAAAATTTGAATTCATGAAATTCAAAATATAAAATTAATTTAATTATAAATAAATTAATTAAATTAATTTCCTTTTAACTTAAATTTAATTTAGTTAAATGTAAAATTGGAAATTGGATAGTGGAATATCCCACCTAATCTATTTGCTTTAACACCTAGCCAAGTGATTTAATGAGAAATTGAGTGTCAATTTCTCATCAAATTCATTTGTATAAATGAATTCTATATGTATAAGATTATTTTTTCAAAAAATTAATTCATGCAAACCTGAAAAATGAGGAGATTCTGTCAAAAAAATTTATCTCTTCAAACTCTTATAATCCTCCCAAAATCTCCCAAAATCTCTTTCAATTTGATCCCACAATCCAATCCAAGACTTAAGACTAGTAGAGACTCTTGTGGTGGTCTAGTTCAGAGATTGAAGAAGAAATTCAAGGAGATTTGGAGCTAGCAAGTGAATTCATTAAAGGTTATATTCTTGAAACCCTACTATTGATTTTTCCATAAACATGCATGCTAATCCACTAAAATTGATGTACTTAGAGTGCTTAGGATTCAAATAGTTTCTCTGTGTTGAATTTCACTAATTAGTTGACTAATAACATTTGTTATCAATATTTATTATAATAAATAGTTATTTAACTAATCACTAATAAATTATTATCAATATTTATTACAATAAATAGTTATTGTTTATCTTGTATTTGTCTTGTCTAAATAACTCTAATTTAATAAACTAACATCGTAGACTATTGTATGAGTCTTAAACTGTATGTGGAGACATACGGGGATTAATGTTCAAGATACAGCCTAAAGGGCCTATAATATATGGATAAGGCTGGATATCTTATCCTTGTGACACTATGGATACGACCCACTTCGTATTTGATACAAATGCAATAATCCAACGCATTCGTGCAGGAGACATGCGAGTGGGAGCATCTTATTCAATGAGTTTGCATAAGACTGGACCACAAAATAGTACCTCTAGATGTAACTCCGTTAACTAGTTAGGTTTCTATTTCATTAAGAGGCAACTTAGTCTCAGTCCTAATTGGATTATGGACTTCGAGAGATTGTCCTTTGATTTGTATGAATGAGAGTGGCCAGTTCGCCGACTTAATAAGCCTACCATTTTGGGGACAAGACCGAGTAGAGAGTTGGGAACATAATTTCATGAGATGGAAATCACTCATTCTTGACTTGAACAAAGGGAGCAACCATTTTACTGGCCCAAGAGGGTTTCTATTTAATGGTTGGACCATAAATAGTTTGTTCATTAGAGGAGCATTAAAACTTAAGGATACAGAGGTAACTCAGGGGTAAAATGATAATTTGACCCAGTTGGTGTTACGAACACTCGTGAAGCACTAACTTGCTATTATTGGTCAATATTCGTAGACACAGAAATATATTTGCAGTGAGAAGAGTGCAACCGTGGGTCTATAGTGTAGTGTACCTAGAGTTAAGGAATATTGATTAACTTGGTTATTGTGTTTAGCCAATTAATCTCATAATGTTGGAGCTTCTGATTTGTAGGTCCATTTGATCCCACTGGAAGCTCATAAAGGGTATTGAGGTAATTAAAATAATTTGAAATGTTCAAATTTACTAAGGGAAAGAATATAATGTATGATGATACATTATAATATAAAGTTTATATTTTATTTAAACTTTACAATATATTTATTTTGAATTTGAATCAAAAATTAATTTATGGGAGAATTAAATATTTAAAGGAGTTTAAATATTAAATTTAATATGAATAGAATTCATATTAAAATTATAGGTTAAAATTAATGCGCGTTAGATGTACATTAAAACTATAGGTAATATGAGAGAAAACATAATTGAATATGATTCAGTTATAAGGTTAAATTTAACATGCGATATTTAATTTAATGATTCATTAATTGGAGAATTAATTAATTATCTATTTTAATTAAATTTAATAAATTTTTATTTAATTAAATTAATTGAGTTAAAACTATAGGTTATGAGAGAGAAATGTATTTAGAATATGATTTAATTGAATTAAAACTATAAGTTATGAGAGTGGAATGTATTAGAATATGATTCTAATGCACATTTAATTAAATATGAGATATATAATTACTATTAATTAATTTGATTAATTAATAATTATTTGATTTAATTTACTTTTTAAATTAAATGAATTCATTGTTATTTATCCAATAAATTAAAGAAAAATTATTTCAAATGGTAAAAGTATTGAAAATATTTACAAGATGTAGCAAATTTATCGAATTATCAATGATAGACTTCTATCAGTGTTTATCAAAGTCTATCAGTATCTATCAACGTCTATCATTGATAGTTCTAAAATTTTTCCATATTTTGTAAATATTTTGGTTTATTTTTCTATATTTAAAAACAATCCTAAATTAAATCAATAAATTAATTTTAATTTAATTTATTGGTTAAATAAAATTTAAATAAAATTGTTCTAATAAACTCGCAACGTGGGAATTATATGGGAGTGGGAGAGAAACATTCTCTCTAACCTTTTTCTCTCTCTCTAGTTAGATTTCTCTGCATTTATAAAAGAAAAAGTGATACGCATAATTTTTCTCTCTTAGCTTCTGGCTTTCTGAGATTTTTTTTCTAGGTAGAAAATTCCCTCTAAAGATCCACCTTCTTTTACCTGAGTAGCCCAAAGAGAATACTACTGAAACCATTTTGGTGGTGTTCACTTGATTTGCAGCAGAGGAATCAAGATTTTAGATCCAAAAGTTGATGAAGTCCTCCAGAGTCATCAAGGAAAGTAAGGGATTCTAAATTTTATTTCCTCTATTAATTTGTATTAAAATATGAAAATGGTCTAGATTTTTTTTTTTTTTTTTTTTGCTACGCTTGGTATTTCATCCCAACAGTTATGTTTCTTTCCCATGCAAACACCTTCCTAAAGGGATGCTCTCAGGGCACCACGAGACTGAGCATGGAAAAAAAACATTTCAAACCAATGAAGGAAACCAGAGGACGCGTTGACACATGTCCTTCTACCACTTACTATAAACACTTCCTTCATTCACCTTGATATTGATCCATACAAATACTTCCTAAGGGATGGTACGCCTAGGGCACTACGAGGCCGAACATGAATCTCACCTTGTGAACTTTTAGGGAGAACGTGAGTAGAAAAATAACATATCATATACATTCTTTTCCTCCCACTAAGTGTTTTTTAAAAAAATGATTTATTAACTCAAAAAATCCGACTAAATAATTTAACTAAATCCTTGTTAATTTGCTCAATGTAATATTTATATTGAATATTTTAATAATATATTATTATTTTTTTTATTAAACTCTTTAATAATAAAAAAGATTTATTGCATGTTTATAAAATATTTGACTAATTCACCTCCCAGGTCGGTTCCCAGGTAGGGATGTTTCGTTTCTGTCAGCTTAAATACCACAGCCTAGACAAAACATTCATTGGACAGAGGTTCCTTATAGGTAATTTGAAGGAACTATAAATTAGAGAACCGGTGAGCGGAATCGGATCGTTCCAAAGTCCATTGGGAAAGAACACATACATTTACAGTCAAGAAGAACAGATTATGCATAATGAGTAAATTACAACATGCTTCATTACAGAACAAACAAGGGATCGAGTATACAATACCTTTAAAGAACCCTTTCTTCAGATATCCCTCGATCGTTCTGCAACACATCCAACAGTACGCACTCGAATGCAATTATCAGAACTCGATCTCAATGAGCAAGTGGATGAATCTCGATCACAATCGAGTATAACTCGATCCTCGACCCTCAAACAGGACACCACCACTACAAAGGTTACCTTGGTATTCTCGGTGTGAGAATCCAGGAGTTGTGGGCTTTGTATGACTTTGGATAGAGGAATGGAGGAAGTAAACGATCGAGTATGCGATAGAAGAAGAAAGTCTATCGTATAGACTTCATACTCGATCGTGTAGAAGAAGAAGCCTATCGTATAGACTTACTACTCGATTGTGTAGCAATGAGTAACTATCATATAGTAAACTCGATACTTGATCGTTTAGTTTGTGTAATACAATCGTTTAGTAAAATTCTTTTGCTTGATAGCTTTTCTTTTTTTGAGACGATATAAATCAATGATTGATTTGATGATTTAGAAAACTATTTTCCTTTTTATCTCACAGTTACCATAAACTACAAATAACCTCCCACTCAAGTCGGTTATTAAGAAAAAGAATAATTAATTATCACATAATTAATATATTTATATAATAACTAATTTATCATATTATATTTATAATCTATAGTTTTGATATTGCATCATATGCAACATATAAACCATAGTTTTTTTTTTCTATTTTATGGCATTTAATATAGATTATATTTATATTATTCCTCCAATCAAATAATGTATCAAATACATTATATCAATCATATCACATATAATTTAATTAATTTAATTATATCATATATAATCAAATTTCCTCTTATTAATTTGAACACTTCAAACTAACCCAAAATCTGATTCTCAACTTGAACCCATTAAGCTACCAAGAAGACCTTATGAACCTATAACTTGAAGCTCCAACGATACATGAATAACTGACTAAACTCTTTAATCACGATATCTACCATTCGTTAATTATTTGACACTCTACTAAAGACCATAGCTGCACTCTTCGCACTACAGATATATTTCTTTGTCCATATAACCAAATAGTGCGATGACCCTTCACAAATTGCTCGTAAGTACAACTAGGCCAATTTACCGTTTTGCCCTTGTAGTTACATCTAACTCCTTAAGTACCATTGATTCTTCTAATGAATATTAAGTCATAGTCTCACTATGACCGAGTCCTCTCTTCCCAAGAGAGAGTGTGACCACTATATTTAAGACCCGAAATCAGCCATTAAAGGAGCAATTTATCTACTTACCCCTGCTTCAAGGAATGAGTGAATTCTGTCATGTGTAGTTGAGTTCCCAACTTCCCAATCAGACGAATCCCTAAAATGGTAGGCTTGTTGAGTTGGCAATCTGGCCACTCTCACCCATACAAATCAAAGGACCGCCCTCATGAGCAAGAGTTCAAGCATGAATCTCATGGTGTGAATATTAAGGGAGAAACGTGAGTAGAATTGACATATTATATATATCTTTTCCTCCCACTGAGTATTTTAACAACCTAGGATTTAGGTTATTTAGAAAACATACGGCTAATTATTTTTACTAAATGATTGTTTAGGTTTGCCCAAAAGTAACACTTATTTTGAAAAGTTAAACAACTTTTGATCAATTTTCATTAAATATTTTAACGAACTTTAATCAATTGTTGCATGCTTGTAGCAAATCTATCTAATTCACTTTTCCAAGTAGGTTTCCAGGTAGGGGTGTTCCATTTCTGTCAGTTTAAATACCCCTAGCCAGAACCCGCCTTAGACAAAAGGTCCCTTATAGATAGATTTATTACAAATTTAATCTTTTATTCAAATCAATGTAATCCTATTAAACCGATTTAAAAGATTAAACTTAGGTATCTAATCTCATTAAAACCGTGATCTTAGGTCTATCTCAATCAATTTTTAAAACTCTTTTAAAATATGATTAAAGCCAAAGTTTGCATGCAACTTTTTCTTATTGATTTTGATTCTATTTTCATTAATTATAACCCTTATAAAAAATGAAACAATCAAAATCAACCACAATGTGAAGCTAGACATCCACAAGGCATTTATAGCTCTTATAAATAAACCTAAGTGTCATGCTTCATGCAATGTTCATTTATTACTACTTTATGTAACTCTTATATAACAAAGTAATGAACTAAGCATACATGCTTTCATACACCTTTATACTATAACACTTATAATATAAAGATAATGCATGGATATGCTTAATGCATACATATATTATAACTCTTATATTATATGATGCATGAGCATGGTTTAAGGTAATTTAAACATGCAAACTTCTATATTATAACTCTTATAATATAAAGATGATACATGAATAAAATGCATAACCTAAGGTGGGTTTTAAATCTATATGTCATACACTATGGCATATAAATAAACATATATCTCATGTACATTAAATAAAATTGATGGACCAGGATAATTAGCCTAAAAAATTGGAAAGAAAAGCTAATTATTACAAAGAGCACCGAGTAAACCGAATCAAACAGGCAAACCGAGTCTTGAACTATTTGGGCGAAGCCTTGTCCCTTGGTCGTGTAACAGCTCCTTGTGATCGTCGAGTAACGCGGATCAAGTATAAACGATCGTGTAGCATGGATCGTGTGCCTTTTAACTATGCGATGAAGCATGAAGGCCACGTGATTGTGCAGCACACATCGAGCGACGCATGCCTAAATGATCGAGTAGACTATGACTATGCGATGAAGCATGATCATCTAAATGATTGAGGAGCAAGCGTCAAGTATCTCATACCAAGTGATCGAGTAGCCAATGATTATGCGATGAGCATGTTGGACTACACGATCGTTTAGTGCGCGCACATGCCATGCGCCGAGTATCACATACTCTATGCAATCGTTTACCCCAAGCATCTATGTGATGGAGTAGCCAACGTAACACGATCAAGTAAACACTTTATCGATCATTTAGCATCAGCCATGCGATCGTTTAGTAAATACTACACGATCGAGTAGAAGTTTTGTACACGATCGTTTAGCCAAATTTAAACGATCGTTTAGCTTGGGCTACACGATGCAACTAATCTTTGGTCTTCTTCCTCGATGAGAACAGCATCGCCATGTGTCTTTGAAGCTTTATCACGAATGACTCAAATTCAAATAAAAACTTGAATACATACTCGATTGCTTGATAATTATGCCAAAAAACGTAGGTGCCCTTACAAATTAACACTTGTAAAAGTAAAGAAAGCTTTAAATAGAGGCAATCATCCCGTAAACATCCATCAACACATCCACAAACACATTAACTCTTAAATGCATTGTAGAAAACTTAAAACCCACCAAGACTGTAAATGAAATTCAATACAGCAATGGAATTTGGAATATCAGAACAACCTGACTCTGATACCAATTGAAGGAACTCTAAATTAGAGATTTAGTGAGTGGAAGCGAATTGTTCCAAAATCCATTGAGAAAGAACACATATATTTACAGTCAAAAAGAACAGATTATGCATAATGAGTAAATTACAGCATGCTTCATTACAGAAAAAACAAGGGATCGAGTATACAATACCTTTGAAGAACCCTTTCTTCAAGTACCTCTCGATCATTCTACTATGCGTCCAACAACACAAACTCGAACGCAATGATTAGAACTCGATCTCAATAAGCAATTGGATGAATCTTGATCACAATCAAGTACAACTCGATCCTTGACCCTCGAACAGAACAAGAACATCACACAGAGGTTACCTTGGTATTCTCGATGTGAAAATCAAGGAGTTGTGGGCTCTATATGACTTTGGATAGAGGAATGGAGGAAGTAAACGATCGAGTATGTGACAAAAGAAGGAAGTCTATCGTATAGACTTTATACTCGATCGTGTAGAAGAAGAAGCCTATCATATAGACTTGCTACTTGATCATGTAGCAACGAGTAACTATTGTATAGTAAACTTGATACTTGGTCGTTTAGGCTGGTAATACTATCGTTTAGTAAAACTCTTTTACTCGATAGTTTTTCTTTTTTTTTTTAGATGATATGAATCATTGATTGATCTGATGAATTGGAAAACTATTTTCCTTTTTATCTCATAGTTACCATAAACCACAAATAACCTCCCATTCAAGTCGGTTATTAAGAAAAAGAATAATTAATTATCACATAACTAATATATTATAAATAAATATAATAACTAATTTATCATATTATATTTATAACCTATAGTTTTAATATTGCATCATATGCAACATATAAATCATAGTTCTTTTTCTATTTTATGGCATTTAATATAAATCATATTTATATTAGTTTCTCCAATCAAATAATATATCAAATGCATTATATCAATTATATCAAATATAATTGAATTGATTTAATTATATCATATATAATAAAATTCCCTCTTGTTAATTTGAACACTCCAAACTAACCCAAAATATGAGTCTTAACTTGAATCCATTGAGCTACCAAAGGGACCTTATGGACCTGTCGTTTGAAACTACAATGGTACGTGAATAACTGACAAAACTTTTAAATCACAATATCCACCATCCGTTAATTGTCGTGCACTCTACTAAAGAGCGATAACTGTACTATTTGCACGTCAGATATATTTCTGTGCCTATATAATTAATCAACAGTGCGATGACCCTTCACAAATCGCTCGTAAGTACAGCTGGGCCAATTTACCGTTTTGTCTCTATAGTTACATCTAGCTCCTTATGTACCACTAATTCCTCTAATGAACAATAAGTCATAGTCCCATTATGACTGAGTCCTCTCTTCCTAAGAGAGAGTGTGGCCATTATGTTCAAGACCCGGAATCAGTCCTTAAGGGAGCAATTTATGTACTTACCCCTGCTTCGGGGAACCCATTGAGCTACCAAGGGGACCTTATGGACCTGTAGTTTGAAGCTCCAACAGTACATGAATAACTAACTAAACTCTTTAATCACAATATCTAGCATTCGTTAACTGTTGGACACTCCATTAAAGACCGACAGTTGCACTCTTCGCACTACAGATATATTTCTATGTCCATATAACCAATCAATAGTGCGATGACCCTTCACAAATTGCTCGTAAGTACAACTGGGCCAATTTACCGTTTTGCCCCTGTAGTTACATCTAACTCCTTAAGTACCACTGATTCTTCTAATGAACATTAAGTCATAGTCTCACTACGACTGAGTTCTCTATTCCCAAGAAAGGGTGTGACTGATGCGCGTATTTATTAAGTGGAAATATGGATGATATGCATTGATGGAATTGCGTTGTGCACTCAAGTTTCCCCAGTGGAATTCAAGTGTAAATTTTTCTGAGTTTCCTGATAAGTCTAGGGTTGAACATAGGGACTTGTGAAAATAGATTACATTGGTAATTTTGATGAAAACTTTGTGGTAACGGGGAAAATAAATAAAGTGTTTGGTTTGTGGATTGCATTGATTAAAAATAAATAAATAAATGCGGCAGATTTGAGAAAAGATAGTTGCGTTGATAGATGCAATGAGTATGCGATGAATGGGTTGAGAAGATCTTTAGCTAGCATTACTCAGGAATGCGTCAGACTATGCGATCATGTTACTACCATGCACAGCAAGTCATTTTTCAATGTAAATGTGATGCTTTTAAATCTAGGACGCATGTGTTGAATGCAAAGTGTCCATAGAGCTTATTCCTAAGTCTCTACTCTTGTCTTATGCGATGATGTAAAATGCATGAAAACAAGGTGACCGCATACAATCGTATCCTATCTTTAGGATGCATGCGATGCGTTGATAACAAATAGTGCTCATTCCTAAGCTCCTATCTCTTGTATTATGCGTTCTAATCTGACTCTCCCGAGCCTAGATTCTGACCTGACTTCCCAAGTCTAGATGCTGTCCTTAGACTACCCTCCCGACTATCCCTAATGGACAAATGAAGCACACATAAACAAGATAATCGCAAAGAATGAAGATTCCCTAGTTGTGCAAGCTAAATGCTTCTCAACCCATTCAATTGATTTAGCTACTCATGCGTGAATCACAGAGAGTGAAAAAATATAGAGAAAGAAATTCCATTCTTATAAATGAGTTGAGTACAAAATGTCAATGAAAGTTTAAGGTAGAGAGCTTGGTAGCAATTCCTTGCTGACTGAAACTTTTTACACTAGAATCTCTATTTTGATCTAAAGATATTCTCGCTTCTGCAGGCGTCGACCCTCTCTCTGTCTTTGAAGCTTTCGGCGCTCTCCCAAGCTTATCGAAACAATCTATCAGCACAACTTTCTTCCTCGCGTCCGCCTTAAAATGAAAGAAAACTATGGACAAAGGCGTGAACTCGTGGAACAAAATATTGTAAAAGTGGCAAACCACTTTTCTGAAGAATGCACTTAGTATTTATAGAGCCTCAATGGTGAAAAGCGGTTTCTCTCTCCCGGTTGTACAGATGGAACAACTTTAATTCTTGATTGACGCGCCGAATAATATCACCGATAAAGCTGAATGTACTTTGTGACTGTTATTGGCTGTCATCTTAGTTTGGATTTGACTGTCATCAGCTTTCTGTCCCTTCGCTCTTAATTGGCCTTTCATTCAGATGCGCCCATCATGTTGTACTGACCAAGTTACAGCAATCCTTCTTGGGCGAATGTTTGCGAGCACGATCAACGCAAAGCCTTTCGGTGAATTTACGCTCGACCGATGATTTCCTATGATCGCAATCTTGCATTGCATTAACGCATATTCTGCACAAAATACAAAAATCAATGTTCTAATGAGCTGAACACATGCGACCGTAATATTATAGAATTTATATTTAATGGATGCAATTTAACATATTTCATCAACACAATCCAACATTGTTTAAGAACTTAGCACTATGATAACGTGCATTTCTGCCCGTTATCACACCCCCAAATTTAAACAATGCTTGTCCTCAAACATAAGCTAAAGATTCCTTTAGCAAGTCAACCGCAAAGTTCTTTTCCTAGATTTCTCAAGAATACTTCGTTCGAATCCTATATACCAGAATTTCCTTAAGTCTTATTCAAATCTCTTCTTAAAATATTTCTAAGACCTAGGGACTGCAAGTTTAACTTTCAAAAGGACTTTGCTAAATTCCGGAACATTGCATGATTTATTTCAAAAAGAAAATTTTCTACCAGGGTGTCGAATGATTTTATCCTTGCACAAAAATTTTCTTCATTGCTTTTTTTTTTTTCTGACCTTGCGCTGATCCAAGTGCCTTGCCTTCGTTTTGGCTTGCCCCCACGGGTGTCATGTGGACATCCAACTACAAGCAATGCACTCTTTCTCAGACTAAACTCATACCGATTTGGCAGTGGAGTTACGGTCATTGATTTATGCATTGATCTTGGTGACTTACTTTCGTTTTGGCTTGCCTCCATGTGTGTCATGCGAACATCCAACTACGAGTAAGTGCCTTTCACAACTTAACTCTTATCAACATTGGTTTTCCATTGCGTTGACAGTGGAGTTGTTATTCTCAAAATATATATATATTTTTTAAAGAAAATCGCAAGGTCAAAAATAAATACCTCACCCCCAAATTTAAAATGCGACAATATCCTCATTGCCAAAAGATTAAAATAAGTCATGCGATGTTCTAGAATGCATTGTAAAGAGAATTTGAAAGAAAGCTAGCAAACCCCTAACTTCTAGAAATATTTTATGAGGTGACTATCTTAAGATTAAGTTGACTTTAGTATATACGAAAGAAATAGAAGCATATTTTTCATCATTGAAATCATACTTGGCAAAGAACAAAAATTTGGTAAACTATTAAATTTATCTATGTCAATTGATTGCAGTAATTAAAGAGGATGCGGTGATAAAACTTTGAAACTAAAATGCGATGTGATAGCGAAAAATTTGAAATAAAGATAAGGAAGAGTACATCCCCAAATTTTGCGTTGTCGCCCACATTGTATTGACGCATCTATCTTTGCGGCGATCTATCTTTTGTGGATTGCGGTGATGGAGTTAGATCATTTGCTTCTTCATGTAATATCTTCGCACTCCTATGCCTTCATCATTGTAAACAGACAAAGAGAGGGTCAATTTTTTTTTAAAACAAAAAAAACACATTTTTTTCTTTTTATATATAAAAAGAAATTAAGTAAGATTTAGATAGCTAAAATAAAAGTAAAGTAACGAAGGGATAAGAGTTCAAGAATCATGTAGGTGAGTAGTCTGGGTTTTTCAACTTTGTGGAGGCTATTTCTGGCTGGAAATCACCTCCGCAATATGCCTTGACCCGGTGTCCATTAACCTTAAATGTCTGGCTGCCATCCTCGGTGCTCAGCTCCACCACACCATGCGGAAATATTTCTCTAATGATGAAGGGACCGGACCAGTGTGATTTTAATTTTCCCGGGAAGAGCCGCAATCTTGAATTGAAGAGTAAGACCTTTTGCCCAACTTGGAGGTTATTACCACATATGCGTTGATCATGCCAGCGCTTGGTGCGCTCTTTATAAATCTTTGCATTTTCATATGCATTGTTCCTCCATTCTTCCAGCTCGACCAATTGCATTTTTCGTGCTTCCTCTGCCTTCTTTAAATCAAAATTCAGCTTCTTGACCGCCCATAATGCTTTATACTCCAGCTCCAAAGGCAAATGACACGCCTTGCCAAATACCAACGCATAGGGGGACATACCTATTAGTGTTTTGAATGCGGTCTGGTATGCCCATAACACATCATCAAGCTTCATTGCCCAATCTTTCTGCAAAGGCTTTACTACCTTCTCAAGTATCAACTTAATTTCTCGATTGGACACTTCAGCCTGACCATTCATTTGCGGATGGTATGCGGTGGCTTCTTTGTGAAGGATATTGTACTTGCGTAGCAGCTCCTTGATATTGTGATTGACAAAGTGTGATCCTTCATCACTTATGATGGCACGAGGGGTGCCAAAACGAGTGAAAATATTTTTCTTCAGGAATTGGGTGACTACCGCCACATCACTTGCGGTGTATGCTATGGCCTCTACCCACTTGGAGACATAATCAACGACCAATAAAATGTAATGCTTGCCATGCGAAGGAGGGAATGGTCCCATGAAATCAATCCCCCATACGTCAAATAATTTCAGCTCCAAGATAGTGTTCATTGGCATTGTGTTTTTCCATGAAATGTTGCCTGTGCATTGACACTGATCACATTTCATTGCAAAGTCAGTAGCATCCTTGTATAATGTAGGCCAAAAGAATCCACTTTGCAAAACTTTGGTTGTGGTGCGCTGTTCTCCAAAGTGCCCACCATATGGTGAGTCGTGGCATTGTGACAAAATGCATTGTTGAGTAGCATTTGGTACGCATAACCGAATAATCTGGTCTATACCTCTCCTATCCAGATTTGGCTCATCCCAATAATAATGTTTGCATTCGTGCTTGAGCTTCTTCTGTTGGTGATAGGTGTAATCTTTAGGGAATTGTTCGCAAACCAAATAATTGACGTTCTTCGCATACTAGGGCAATTCTTCTATGTGAAACAGCTGCTCATCCGAAAACATGACACTCTCCTCAGTCTCATTGTGGCCAACTTCAGGATTTTCCAGTCTAGACAAATGATCCGCAACCTGATTCTTTGTCCCCTTCTGGTCAATGATTTCGATATCAAATTCTTGAAGGAGGAGAACCCATCTGATCAACCTTGGCTTTGCGTCCTTCTTTGTCATTAAGTATTTGATCGCCGAGTGATCGGTGTGGATGAGTACCTTGGTTCCCAACAGATATGCTCGGAATTTTTCCAATGCAAAAATCATAACCAGGAGTTCTTTCTTTGTTGTGGTATAATTTGTTTGAGCAGAGTTTAAAGTTTTACTCGCATATGCGATGGGGTGTAAAATTGTTTTTCTCTTTTACGCTAAAGTTGCCCCCATCGCATACCCACTTGCGTCGCACATGATTTCAAATGGAAATGTCTAGTCCGACGCAATCAGTACGAGTGTGGTAATCAGCGCATCTTTTAAAACTCTAAATGTGTTGAGGCAGTTGTTGTCGAATTCAAATTTTCTGTCAGCCTCTAGCAATGCACTCAGTGGTCGTGCTATCTTAGAAAAGTTCTTGACGAATCGAATGTAAAATCCGATGTGCCCCAAGAAGCTTCGCACAACCTTCATGCTGGTTGGAGGTAGAAGTTTTTCGATTGCGTCGATCTTTGCTTTGTCCACCTCCAAGCCATGTCAGAAGACTTTATGTCCCAACACTATACCCTCCTTGACCATGAAATGACATTTTTCCTAGTTGATCACCGAATTCGTCTCTTCACATCTCTTCAGAATTTTCTCTAAGTTGGCTAGGCAGACTTCATAAGTGTTCCCATAAACGGAGAAGTCATCCATAAATATTTCCACTGAGTCCTCAAGATAATCTGAAAAGATCGCCATCATGCACCTTTGAAACGTGCTTGGCGCATTGTAAAGGCCAAATGGCATGCGGTGAAAAGCAAATGTCTCATATGGGTAGGTGAATGTCATCTTTTCTTGATCTTCAAGAGCTATCATGATTTGATTGTAGTCGGTCTAGCATTTGATCGATAAAAGACAGAGGGAAGTGATCTTTCTTTGTGGTCGCATTCAACTTGCAATAGTCCATACATATGTGCCATCTAGTGATGGTTATTTGCGGTATTAATTCGTTGTTCTCATTTGGGACTACCGTCATTCCACCCTTTTTTGACACACATTGCACGGGGTTGACCCATGTGCTATCTACTATGGGATAGATAATGCCCGCATCTAGCCATTTGATAATCTCCTTTTTGATGACCTCTTTCATCGCAAGGTTGAATCTGCGTTGATGTTCAATTGTTGCTTTGTGGTCGTCTTCAAGTCGAATGTGGTGCATGCAGTACGCGAGGCTAATTCCTCTAATGTCAGCAAGCGTCTAGCCAATTGCTCAAACATGTTTCTTGAGAATGCTCATCAACGCATTCTTCTATTCTTTGTTGAGTGAAGAGGAAATGATCACTGGCAGCTTCTCATTCTACCCCAAAAATGCATACTTCAGCTAGGTTGGTAGAATCTTTAGTTTAAGTGTTGGTGGCTCCACTAAGGAAGGTTGCGTTGTTTTTCTTTCTTCTCTCGGCTCTACTTCTTGCATTGCGATCATTTCTTCTTCTTTGTTTGTTTTTGCTACGATCGCATTGTAGGTAGAAACGGATGTGTTGGCATCCTCTTCTTCACACTCTTCATCAGACTTTTCTTCTTCAATCAAATTCAGGTCATCATCAGAATCTTGCAGGTCTTCTTCATCCAGGAATTTCATTGCATGAATTATATTAAAATTGAGCTTCTGTCCGTTTATACTCAAAGTGATTTCTCCCTTGTGCACATCAATTTGAGCACGACCCGTAGATAGAAAAGGTTGCCCCAAAATGATGGGCGCATCTTTGTCGGTCTCATAGTCTAAAATGATGAAGTCAGCTGGCAAAATAAATTTATCAATCATGATCAGCACATCCTTCCCCTTATGGATGAACCAGAGATCTGTCAGCCAATTGGAGAGTCACTAATATGGGCACAAGTTGCCCCACATTTAATTGTCTAAAAATTGACAGCGACATTAAATTTATGTTGGCCCCCAAGTCACACAAGGCTTGCCCAATATAGAGTCCTCCTATGGAGCAAGGAATAGTAAAGCTCCCAGGATCGCTCATCTTTGGTGGGATAATTGATTTGAAACTTTGCATTAATGCCATCGTGGCAAATTTCCTAGCACCCCTCTTCTTAGTTACCATGTCCTTCAGAAACTTGGCATAGGCAGGCATTTCCTCAATCGCTTCACTGAAAGGATAACATGTAATTACTTTAACATAGATAAGAAGCGTTGGTACCGTACCTCTTCATTTTTCTTCTTCCTTAGTCACTGAAGAAAAGGTGGTAACTGGACTTTCACGGTTCCCATTTCATTAGGCTTCGAGGTCGACGCAACCTCAAGTTCCATTACTTCATTTTCTCTTTCTTCTTCTTGCGTTACCGCAATCTCAGGCACAGTTGTGATGGAAGTTATTCTATTATGCTTCTTCTTTTCTCCCTTTACAGTCTTCCCACTGCGCAATATCACAACCTGACATTACTCCTTACCTTATCCCCCCGAGTTGCATGGAAGTTTGGTTGAACTTGGCAACGCCCTTTGCGGTCGACTTTTCAGCTCACTGACAATTTGGCCCATTTACAATTCAAGATTGTGGATGGACGTGGCCTGACTTTAAAGCACTGTCTCGTTTTTCTTTATATATTGCTTCAATAGGCTCTCCAGAGAAGAGGATTGCGGTGGTTGTTGTAAGCTACTTGCTTGACTGCTTGGTTGACCGTTGTTGTGTTGAAAGAATCCTTGTGGCCCTTCTTTTTGCACCATAGGTTGAAAATTTTGTTGTTGATTCTTCCAAGAAAAATTGGGGTGGTTTCTCCACCTAGGGTTGTAAGTGTTTGAAAAGGGGTTATTTTTCACAAAGTAAACAGATTGCAGATTTTGCGGGCAATCTTCCATCGCATGCCCATCACCGCAAGTCGCACACCTTACGGTGTTCTGACCAATTGTGTTGATTTGCCCACCTAGTGGTGTTGGGCTGCTGATCGCCATTCCTTGGATCAAATTCATCATTGCAGTCATTTGGTTTTGTAATGAAGTAATAGCACCATTCTTTAAGTCTCAATCTTTGGTCACTCTCTCTCCAGTCTTCATGGTTCTTGGAGATGAGATCCAAGATATTCTTCGCCTCATCATAAGTCTTGTCAAGCAGACCACCAGCGGCTGCTGCATTGGCAGCGGTCTGCAAAGCTGGATTCAACCCATGATAGAAAATCTCCATTTGAAGTCAGTCTGGTAACTCGTTATGTGGACAATCCCGAACTAACCTTTTAAACCTCGTCCAAGCATCACTGAGCGATTCGTAAGTCTTGTTCAAAATTAGTAATAAGCTTCCTTCGTCTTGTGTTCTCGGTAGGTGGAAAATACTTCTTCATAAATTTCTCCACTACTTGCTCCCAAGAAGTGATCTCTCCTAGTTCGAGAGAATATGCCCATTTCCTAACCAGATCACAGAGAGAAAATGGGAATAACGTTAGTTGAACTTCTTCAGCAAATATGTTTAGGAACACAAAAGTATTGCAGATTTCAATAAAACTTCGGAGGTGAGCGTGCAGGTCCTCGCCATGCCTTCCTCTGAATTGACCTGCAGTCTGGACATCTGCAGCATCACCAGTTTCATTTCGAATCTGCTTCCGTCGAGGGCAGGCCTCATGATTCCCAGAGAGAAATCATAAAGGTTGGGTAATGCATAGTCCCTGATTGGCCTATTACGATCGTTTTCCAACAGAATCGGATTCACCATGAAATTATTATCGTTTGGTGCTCCACCTCCAGTCTGCTCCGCCATCTCTTCTTTATTGGATTGTGGTTGGTGTTGGCGGCTTCGCAATCTTCGTCTAAAATTCCTCTCAATCTTCAGGTCGTAATTCACCATAGATTGAGAGTTCTGCAAAGAAATAAAAAAAATTACCGTTAACAAACTATTTTGCTGAAGTCCCCAACAACGACACCAAAAACTTGATGCGCGTATTTATGAAGTGGAAATATGGATGATATACGTTGATGGAATTGCGTTGTGCACTCAAGTTTCCTCAGCAAAATTCAAGCGTAAATTCATCCGAGTTTCCTGGTAAGTCCAGGGTCGAACATAGGGACTTGTGAAAATAGATTGCATTGGTAATTTTGATGAAAACTTTGCAGTAATCGGGAAAATAAATAAAGTGTTTGGTTTGTGGATTGCATTGATTAAAAAGAAATAAATAAATGTGACGAATTTGAGAAAAGACAGTTGCGTTGATAGATGCAATGAGTATGCAATGGACGGGTTGAGAAGATCTTTAGCTAGCGTTACTCAGGAATGCGTCAGACTATGCGATCATGTTACTACCATGCACAGCAAGTCATTTTTCAATGTAAATGCGATGCTTCTAAATCTAGGATGCATGTGTTGAATGCAAAGTGTCCATAAAGCTTATTCTTAAGTCTTCACTCTTCTCCTATGCGATGATGCAAAATTCATGAAAGCAAGGTGACCGTATACAATCGTATCCTATCTCTAGGATGCATGCGATGCGTTGATAACAAATAGTGCTCATTCCTAAGCACCAATCTCTTGTATTATGCGTTCTAATCTGACTCTCTCGAGCTTAGATTCTGACCTGACCTTCCCAAGTTTAGATCCTGTCCTTAGACTACCCTCCCGAGTATCCCTAATGGACGAATGAAGCATACATAAACAAGATAATCGCAAAGAATGAAGATTCCCTAGTTATGCTAGCTAAATGTTTCTCAACCCATTCAACTGATTTAGCTATTCATGCGTGAATCACAGAGAGTGAACAAATATAGAGAAAGAAATTCCATTCTTATAAATGAGTTGAGTACAAAATGCCAATGGAAGTTTAAGGTAGAGAGCCTGGTAGTAATTCCTTGCTGACCGAGGCTTTTTACACTGGAATCTCTATTCTGATCTAAAGATATTCTCGCTTCCGTAGGTGTCGGCCCTCTCTCTATATTTGAAGCTTCTAGCGCTCTCCGATCTACCAGCACAACTTTCTCCCTCGCGTCCACCTTAAAATGAAAGAAAACTATGGATAGAGGCGTGAACTCGTGGAACAAAATATTGTAAAAGTGGTAAACCACTTTTCTGAAGAATGCACTTGGTATTTATAGAGCATCAATGGTGAAAGGTGACTTCTCTCTCCCGGTTGTACAGATGGGACAACTTTAATTCCTGATTGACGCGCCAAATAATTATCACCAATAAAGCTGAATGTACTTTGTGACCGTTATCAGCTGTCATCTTAATTTGGATTTGACTGTCATCAGCTTTCTGTCCCATCACTCTTAATTGGCCTTTCACTCATATGCGCCCATCATGTTGCACTGACCAAGTTGCAGCAATCCTTCTTGGGCGAATTTTTGCGAGCATGATCAACGCAAAGCCTTCCGGTGAAGTTGCGCTCGACCGATGATTTCCTATGATCGCAATCTTGCATTGCGTTAACACATATTCTGCACAAAAATACAAAAATCAATAGTTCTAATGCGCTGAACGAATGCAACCACAATATTATAGAATTTATGTTTAATGGACGCAATTTAACATATTTTATCAATGCAATCCAACATTGTTTAAGAACTTAGCATTATGATAACGTGCATTTCTGCCCGTTATCAGTGACCACTATGTTCAAGACCTGGAATCAACCCTTAAAGGAGCAATTTATCTACTTACCCCTGCTTCGAGGAATGAGTGAATTTCGTCATGTGTAGTTGAGTTCCCAGCTCCCCAATCAGACGAATCCCCAAAATGGTAGGCTTGTTGAGTTGGCAATCTGGCCACTCTCACCCATACAAATCAAAGGACCACCCTAATGAGCAGGAGTTCCCAACTCACTTAGGATTAAGATCATGTCACCTATGGTCATTCTAGTGAAATGTAAGTCTCAATTATCAACGACGTTATATAAAGAGACTAATAATTTCGTGGTCCAGTCTTATACGAACTCTTTTTATAATACCCTCACTCACATGTCTCCACATGAATGATCAGGATCTGACCATTTGTAGCATTTTATAACACTTGTAATATCTACAAAGCGGGTTGTATCCGTAGTGTTACTAGGATAAGGTATTCCTCATTTACCTATCTACTAAAAACCATTTAGGTTATGATTTAAAGCATGATCCACATTTATGTCTCCACATACATGCTTAAGTTACATAAAATAACCACGGATCTGAGTTTATTGGATTGAGTAAATGCTTGTAAAATAACATTTATTTAATACCATTATGTTTACAAACTACGAGACTACCAGAAGATTTAGGATACCAATCCTAACAATCTCCCACTCATCCTAAAGCCTTGAGAGACTAATGTACAATAAAAAGCAGTACAAAATACAATAGACTAGGGCATACTCTATACCCCAGTAACATCTCCCACTCGCCCTATACAAGGTGCCACATATTTCGTAGACCCAGACTCTCTAGATGACCCTCGAACACTTTAGCCATGAGAGCCTTTGTAATTAGATTAGAAATTTTGTGCTCCAACACGATCTTCATGACAATCACATCATCGCGATGCACAATCTCCCAGATCAAATGATACTTCCGTTCTATGTGCTTACCTTTTCGGTGACTCCAAAGTTCCTTAGAATTTGCCATAGCCCCACTATTATCACAATAAAGTGTGATTGGAAAAGACATATTTGGAACAACTTCTAAATCAGTAAGGAACTTCCTAAGCCAAACAGCCTCTTTAGTAGGTTCACAAGCATCTATGCATTCGGCTTCCATAGTGTAGTCCATGATGCATCGTTGCTTGATGCTTTGCCATACTTAGCCCCTCCATTCAGAGTAAACACTGACCCTGATGTTGATTTTTGAGAATCTCTATCAGTGTGAAAGTCAGAGTCTATGTTTCCTATAAGGATCAAATCCTTATCTTCGTACATGAGCATATAGTTCTCGTTCTCCGAAGATACTTGAGGATTGTTTTAACCGCCGTCCAGTGGTCTAATCCTAGATTGGACTAATATCGACTAACAATCCCTACTGCATAGCAAATGTTAGGTCTAGTACATAAAATTGCATACATAAGGCTACCAACAGCCGATGCATAGGGAACCCATCTCATTTCCTCAACCTCTTGAGGTGTCTTAAGACACTGTTCCTTAGACAAAACAATTCCATGCCTGAAAAGTAATAAACCCATCTTGGAATTTTGCATCAAGTACTTGATCAATATCTTCTCAATGTACGATGCCTGAAACAAGGCCAACCTTTTGTTCTTACGATCCCTTATGATCTGGATCCCTAGAACAAATTGCGCCTCTCCCAAATCTTTCATTTGGAATTGGGCGGCTAGCCATTTCTTAACATCAGTCAGAAAACCTATATCATTTCCAATGAGTAGGATATCATCCACATACAACATAAGGAAAGTTACTGTGATGTTGATGATTTTCTTGTAAATACAAGGCTCATCAACATCCTTATCAAAGCCATATGATTTAATTGCACTATCAAATCTGATGTTCCAAGATCTAGATGCTTGTTTGAATCCATAAATGAACCTATTAAGCTTGCAAACTTTTTGCTCTTGATCTTGGTCAATGAATCCTTCTGGTTGAGCCATGTAGATGGTCTCCTCAAGATTACCATTAAAAAAGGTAGTCTTGACATCTATTTTCCATATCTCATAATCATAAAATGTGGCTATGGATGGGAGAATCTGGATAGACTTTAACTTGACAATAGGTAAGAAAGTTTCTTCATAGTCTACTCCCTCAACATGGGTATAACCCTTTGCCACAAGTCTAGCCTTAAAGGTCTGTACCTTTCCATCTACACCCCTATTCCTCTTGTAGATCCATTTACAACCTATAGGTTTTACCCCATCAGGTTGATCCACAAGCTCCCAGATAGAATTGAAGTACATAAACTCCATTTTCTGATTCATGGCTTTAATCCATTCATCTTTGTCAACATCCTCCAGCTTACTTATAAGACAATGGATCCTCAAATCCATCATCAGATATGATGTTTTGGGCTTTAGTTAAACCCATGTAGTGTACAGGTGGGTTCACAACCCTCCCACTACATCGAGGCAGTCTCAACTCTTGAGATGATTGACTAGATGAACCGACATCAACAACTCTTGTTGATCTATCAACTTGTTCAACAACTCTCATTTAACTCTCATTAATCCCATTAGAAATCTCATTTAAAACAAGCTTACTTCGTGGCTTATGATCCTTTATGTGGTCTTTTTCCAAGAAGATAGTGTCTGTCGATACAAACACCTTATTCTTATTGGGGATGATGCCCTAAACTCTCGTGTCTTGTAGTTTATAAATACAGTTTTGAAGAAATGCTTGTGATGTATAATATATGTTATTTTCTTCACTTATTGTCTATAAACATTGGATGTTTTATTTGCTTTACCACAAACCAATAAACTAAAATCCATGATTGTCGTTTGTAACTTAAGCATGTATGTGGAGACATACAAGTGGATCATATCTTAAGTCATAACCAAAATGATCTGTAGTATATGGATATAGGAGGGAAACCTTATCCTGGTAACGCTACGAATACGACCCCTTTGTAGAATACTTATAAATGTTGTGACTTGCTACAAATGGTCTGATCCTGATCATTCATGTGGGGACATGTGAGCGGGGACATTTGATAACGGGCAGAAGTGCACGTTATTACAGCACAAAGATATAAAACAATGTAGGATTGCGACGGTAAAAATATATAATATTGCGTCCAAAAGCATTAAGTTTAAAATATTGGTTCGCATGCATCCATCGCATTAAAACAACCAACTTATGTATTTTATGCAGGAAAATGCATTGACGCAAGACGAAATTGTGATCCAAGGAAATTAGCGTCCGAGTGCATAAGGGATTACGACCGCAAGGCTATGCGATTGTTTGCGTTCGTGAAAATCTGCTCAAGAAAGTGGCCGCATAGAGCTGGCGCATCTAGGTGGGCGCATCTGGGTGAAAGCTTAATAAATCATGATGGGACAAAAAGCTGATGATGGTCGATTCCAAATTAAGTTGATAAGCTGTTAACGACATACTGTAGCAAGTACACTTAACTTTTCGGTGACAAATATTCGGCGCATCAGACAAAGAATTAATAACATCCCATCAGTGCAATCATTCAAGAGAAAAAGTTCTTCACCCTGAAGCTCTATAAATACCAAATGCCACCTTCGTTTAAGGAGTTCAGATATATTGGTTCTGCTCAGACTTAGAATTCTTCTTCACCTTATACTTAGAAGGCGGAAGCGAGTGAAGGGAGATTATGCCGAGAGATCATCCTGGTGAACTCGGAAGAGTTCCAGGAAGCGTAGAAAATGGAGAGAGGGCCAAATCTTGTGGAAGCAAGAACATCTTTTGGGCAGAATAGAGATAACTCAGTGTAAAAGCCTTGGGAAGCAAGATATTGCTACCAGGCTCTCTACCCTTATTTTTCCATTGCCATTTTGTATTCTGAACTTATCTATAAAGATGGAATTTGCATCTTTATATCTGTCCATTCTCTTTACATTGCGCATGAGTAGCTAAATCTATCGAATGGGTTGAGAAGCACTTAGCTAGCACAACCTGGGATCTTCACTTTCTGCAATCATCTTGTATTATGTATGCATCGTTCGTCCTCTAGAGATACTCGGAAGGGTAGTTTAAGAATATAATCTAGGCTTGGAAAAGTTAGATTAGAATCTAAGCTCGAGAGAGTCAGATTAGAACTGCATAATCAGAGATAGAAGCTTAGGAATAAGTTTTGTTTGTTATTACCGCATCACATGCACCCTAGAAATAGGATATGATTGTATGCGGTCACCTTGTCTATGTGTGCATCTTTCATCATCGCATAGGCAAGAAGTAGAGACTTAGGAATAAGCTCTATAGACATCATTGCATACATCGCATGCGTCCTAAAACTTTAGGAGCTATCGCATTTGCATTGGAAAATGAATTGCTTCGCATGAGTGTAGCATGATCGCATAGCTTGAACGCATCCTCAAGAAACGCTAGCTAAAGACCTTCTCAACCCGTTCCCCTGCATACTCATTGTATCTTTTGCATAATTACTCTTTTCTCAAATGCGCCGCATACTGATGACATGCGAAAATGCATGTCATCTTAGGCCTTTTATTTAGAATTATGAGGGCTGTTAAGCAGAATATGCGGCAATTATGTTAGGAATTCATGTGAAAATGAGCTTGCGTCGTTCAGCATGATGAATCTCGACTAACTCATTATTATGCGTTATTATGTGTTCAATGTTCTATTTTTGTAGCTAACGCAGGAAGTGGATGCAAACCACCGCATAGGCGAACGTGTTCAGGTGAACGCGTCCGATCAATGCATGGGTGTTGCGGTAATCAGCCACAAGCATCCATCGCATGGGAGTTGTGCTCGTCAAGCGATTACGGTCATCGTATAGAGTTGTGGTATTAAGTGAATGCGGTCACTGCATGATTGCGACTACACGATAACGCATAATAAAGGAATCAACGCAAGGTTGGTGGGATGAACGCATCAACGCAGGAAAATAAAAAAGATGATGTTGACATCTCACCTACCATGCCATTAGCAGCAGAGGTTCAGAAAGGACTAAACGCGCCGCGAATGTCAGAATCAGAGCAGTCCATTAATACTGTCGGCGATCCAGGTTCTATATAAAGAAGCCGATGAGCAGAATTTCAAATCATCCAGGTGTTGGATTTTATGTCCTAAAACTTGTAGTTTGTAAATTAATAAACATATTCTGTTTTGTTTTTCGATAAAGTTGTTATTGAAATTGTAATCTTGAATCCAATAAACTAAGGTCCTGAGGCTATTTAATGTAGTTTGAACTTTATATAGTGACATAAATGTGGATCAAATTCAAATATATAGCCAAAATGGTCAATAGTATATGAATAAGGTTAGGCGCCTTATGTTGGGGACACTATAGATGTGGCCCACTTTGTAGTTAATACAAACAATGTGATCCTGAATCGTTCATATAGAGATATGTGAGTGAGGGCATCCTATGCAATGAGTTTGCATAAGACTGAACCATGAAATAGTCACTTTTTACATTCTAAATGTCGTTTTATGTATAAAACTGACTATTTCGTTAATTAATGACCTAGGTAATTTAATCTTAATCCTGAGCTAACTGTGAACTTCTGTTCACTCGAAATTATCCTTAGATCTACATAGGTGAGGGTAGCTCATCATTGTTGGCCCAATAAGCCTCCCATTTCAGGGGTAAGATTAGGTGGATAGCTGGGAACATAGGGTGCATGATGGAATTCACTCCTACTCGTTATAGGGATAGTAGATAGGTTGTTCCCTTTAGTATTGAATCTAGGTCTTGAACAAGGGGCCCTACCCTCTCCTTGCCCGAAAGGGGTTCGGTTTATAGATTGAACCTTAAATCAATTGTTCATTAGAGGATCAGTGGAACTTAAGGAATAAGATGTAGTCTTGGGGGTAAAATGGTTTTTATGACCCAGCCGAGATTACGAACAACCTGTGAAGGATTAGCTTACTAATCATACTTATATCAAATGGACACAAATATATCTATAGTAAGGGGAGTGAAACTACGAGACTATAATGGAATGACCCGTTAGTTAACGAATGTTGATTAGCTCCGTCTAAAAGAGTTTTAGCCAGCTAATCTCGGATCGTTGGAGCCCATGATCTATAGGTCCATTAGGTTCCTCTACTAGCTCATATGGAATAAACTTAGAACAGTTTGATAGAATAGTTCGAATTGTTCAAATTAGGTGAAGAGAGAGAAACTGACAAGTATATGTGATATAGTGGTCGGTTTTTCAGTTTAGAGATATAGCTTTAATATTTAAATGTGATTTAAATATCAAGAATATGAATACGTTCATATTCGAAAGCTCGAAAATAATGGAAATGGTCAAAGATGTAAAAAGTCAAACAATTGACTTTTGACTTTGAAAAGTCAAACTTTGACCAACCTTATATTCAAATGTGATTTGAATTTCGAGAAAATGAATGCAGATTTATGCTCGGGAGATCAAAATTAGTCACCACGAGAAAAAACATAAAATGTCAAAATGTTGACTTTTTGGTCAACGTTTGACTTTGACAAAATGAATATTTTGCCATTCGACTAAAGTTAGTGGGAAAATCCAAACTTTTGTTGGATAATTCCACTAACAAAATAGTGGGCTAGGTGTTGGCTTATAGTGGAGACATTAAGCCCATTTAGATAGTGGATTCTAGGTGTTGGGCTTTTATGAATTTATTTCATACAATTTTGCATGGCCCTTTTCTATAAATATGGGCTTTTCAATTTGGTTGAAAAACTTTGACATTTTTGCCAATTTTAGTTTTCAAAATTGGGCTGGAAAAATAAAATCCCAAACCCAAATTCATTCTTATTTTCCATCTCTTTCTCCCTCTTGGTTTTCTTCATCCATCAGGTCCCACAACCCGATTCTGAGTCCAGAGGATAGTAGGTCAACTCTAGTGAGGAAAAACGATTTTCGAGAGCTACAAAGGTTGTATTCCATCCCTTTTATTTACTGTTTTTTCCATCAATTGCATGTTTTTTTCCTTTAAATTAAAAGCAATTAGAATGTAATTAGATCCTTATTCCGCTGTGTATGTCTCGTGTTTCATCATGTGGTATCAGAGCATGCTTTAATTACGCTAAATTGCTTTTGGTGGATGTTTTTTTCCTTTCTATTCAAAGGTTGAATGAAATATAGATTAAAGTGGATTTATTATGATTTTGGCATTGTTTTTCTTTAAATTTCTTGTGGAAATTTGTAATTGCTCACATGTTTATGAGCATTAGTGTGTGAAAAATGGTTTGTAAATTTGTTGGAGTCATTAGAGTTGAAATTAGACTGTAATTACTTGATTCCTGGAGAGAGGACAACAGCAAAATTGGAGAAAAATGGCTCGCAGACTCGAAATAGCCACCAGACCCGAGAGATGGCTCCCAAACCCGACCCGCCAGCTGATAACTTATAGAAATACAAGTTATTTATGCCACCTTATCTAGATATTGCGGCCAAAAGTTAGTAAATATGCACCTATTGTATGAAAATTAGCCTAGTATTACAATAATTATAAATGTTTGCAATAACACCCACTAACACCATAAAGATGGAAGACAAGTCGATTTTCTCTGTTTTGCAGAAGACCAAGTCATCGCTTGCGCTCAAGACTCATGAGAAACTGATCAACGCATCTCTGTTACATTGCACCCATCAATCAACAATGAAGAGAAGATTACCGCAATGACGGTGCAATGCGACAGTTGATCCAGAGCTGTGTTACAACCGCATGTGGTAATAAAAACAACACCGCATGTGAACCCATGATCGAAAGATGCAGCTGAGCAACGCAAAAGCGGAGGATTGAGACACGTGTACAACTAACGGTTGTGTAGAATTGACGGTCTGATTGCATAACAGAAGGAATAATATCCCTCCATCTTTGGAATTGCCATAACAATAAGTGGGGACCACAAGGCTGGAGTCAAAGACCTGCACCTATAAATACCCCATAGATTTCAGAGAAAAAATATGCTACTTGATACGGGGTAAGTGCTGCAAAACTGTTGAGAGAAAAGGCTGAGCTGAGTGCTTAAGCGAAGAAATCCAGGAAGAAGACGAGATAAGGCTGAGAGGTGAATCTCAGATCTAATCTGCCAAACACCCGATTGAAAGCTTTGTGCAAAGATCCCTGCTACCGGTGGAGCAAGCCTGAGTGGGAAGCTCTTCCTACCATCAAATCCATCCTACCCGGCAAGTAGATCTCCATCGAATCAGTGCCAAGGCATTGGCACTTGTTTGTATCTGTTCTATCTCTTTCATCGTTGTATTTCTCTATTTCTTTACCTCTGCATTCACACCATTTATTAAATGCTTAATAGAGATATTAAATGTTTCAATAGCTTTCATTTACCATTTTCTGTCTATTTCCGTTCACCCATCAATCACTTTCTTCATGATGTCTTTTTAATCCCCTGATAAGCAATATGAACTAACTAAGTATTTAATCTATGTTAAAGATATAAAATGCATTTAGCTAATGCATGCTAGACGACATCTTCACCTGTGAGAGCAGAAGTGAAGATGCCATTCCAACCTATTGAGAGAAGGTCAGAAGAATGCGTTAACTAAAGCGAGTAGTACTTCCAGACATGGAAGTAGCCTTGTGTTCATTACATTAGTCTCTGTTTCACCACAGACATGTGGAAGCGCGGCCGATCACTGAAAGGTGTATGCCAAGAGAAGAGCGGAACAACATTTGTAGCTTCAATGCAATTGAGAACTTGCATTGTTATATTCTTTGCCTTTTTCTTTTTATTCTGTTCATAAGACTTGTCGCCGCATTCCATGTTCTTTGAATAACTTTCACAGCTAGCTTGACCCCAGCATCTTGTAACATGAAGCCTGTATCTTGTATCATCTAGCTTAGGTTTATTGTATTTTTATTTTATTATTGCACCTTTACTGCTTTACTCTACTTTATTGAAATTTATATACCTGTACAGACCAAAATTTTAAAGATTGAAAACCTGGTCGCATATATCATGAACATACCACAATAACCTAAATCAGTCCCCGTGTTCGACCTCGGATCACACCGAGAAACTTGTGGTGGAATTACACTTGGTTCCATCATAAGGAAACTTGTGACAATGCATGGCATACTATGTGAACATCCATAATTAACGCATATCTAATGGTAGTATCGCATCATTTCGAGGATAGAACATCATCAATCATACTTCTCAGTGTTAGCGTATATAAATCGGTCAACACCAGCCCGTGCTCCGACCCGGGTTTCTGGCTTCGCATGCCGGCTCCTGCCTAGATCCGACTAGTGCCCTCTCGCTCCGCTTTGTGCGACCCAGTTCGAAGTTGCTTTGTGTGCCGCCCCACCTGCGACCCGCGCACCTGCCTGCTGACCCCGGCGGATCAGCACAAGGTCAGAAAAAAATAATAAAGTCAAGAAATATGCAAGGATAAAAATCAATTGACACCCCGGTGGAAAAGTTTTCTTTTTTGAAATAAATCATGCGATGTTCCAGAATTTAGTAAAGTCATTTTGAAGGTTAAGCTTGCAATCCTTATGTCTTAGAAATATTTTAAAAGGAGACTTGAATAAGACTTAAGGAAACTTTGGTATATAGGATTTGAATGAAGTATCCTTGAGAAATCTTGGAAAAGAACATTGCGGTCGACTTTCTAAAGGAAATATTTAGCTTATGCTTGAGGACAAGTATTGTTTAAATTTGGGGATGTGATAACAGGTAGAAATGCACGTTATCATAGTGCTAAGTTCTTAAACAATGTTGGCTTGCGTTAATAAAATATGTTAAATTGCATCCAAAAAACATCAAATTCATAATATTGCGGTCGCATGCGTTCATTGCATAGAAACAGTTGAATTTTGTGTTTTTATGTAGAATATGCGTTGACGCAAGGCGGAAATTGCGATCATAGGAAATCATTGGTCGAGCGCAGCACTACCGCAAAACTTTGCAGTGATTGTGTTCGCAAACATTTGCTCAAGAAGGATTGTCGCAACTTGGTGGGCGTATCTGGGTGAAAGGCATAATTAATTGCGATGGGACAGAAAGCTGATGAAGGTCAAATCCGAATTAAGCTGACAGCCACTAACGATAACAAGTACATTTAGCTTTTTGGTGACAAATATTCGGCGCATCAGTAAGGGAATTAAAGCCGTCCCATCTATGTAATCATGAGAGAGAAGCCGCCTTCACCTCAAAGCTCTATATATACTAAAGGCATCCTTCAGAAAAGGGGTTAACCAGTTAACAAATTCACCAACTTAGAAGCTTTAGCCTTGTTCTTAGATTTTCTTTTACTTTAAGGCGGACGTGAGAGAAGGAGGTTGTGTCGGCAGATCGTTCCGGTAAGCTTGGGAGAGCACTAGAAGCTTCAAGAACAGAGAGAGGGCCGACTCCTGCCGAAGCAGGAATATCTTTTGAAACGAATAGAGATTGACAGTGTAAAAGCCTCGGTCAGCAAAGAATTGCTACCAGGCTCTCTACCTTTATCTTCCATTGTTATTTTGTACTCAACTCATTTATAAAGATGAAATTTCCTTCTCTATATCTGTTCACTCTCTTTTATTTACGCATGAGTAGCTAAATCTATCGAATGGGTTGAGAAGCATTTAGCTAGCACAATTGGGAATCTTCATTCTATGTGATTATCTTCTATTATGTATGCTTCATTCGTTCATTAGAAATACTCGGGAAGGTAGTCTAAGGACAAGATCTAGGCTTGGGAAAGTCAGGTTAGAATCTAGGCTCGGGACAGTCAGATTAGAACGCATAATCAAGAGATAGGAGATTAGGAATAAATATTGTTTGCTATTAACACATCGCATGCATCCTAGAGATAGGATATGATTGTGTGCGATCACCTTGCCTTTATGCATCTTGTATCATCGCATAGGACAAGAGTAGAGACTTAGGAATAATCTCTATGGACACTTTTGTATTCAACACATGCGTCCTAGACTTAGGAGCATCGCATTTGCATTGGAAAATGCTGTGCATGGTTGTAGCATGATCGCATAGTCTGACGCATTCCCAAGTAACGCTAGTTAAAGACCTTCTCAACCCGTTCATCCGCATACTTAGTGCATCTATCACACAATTCGACTTTTCTCAAATCCATTACATTTGTTTATTTTTCATTACTGCAATCAACAAAAACCAAAAATTAATTTAGTTACCGGTTACTGCAAAGTTTTTTTTTTTTTTTTTAAAAAAAATTACCAACGTAACCTGTTTTCACAAGTCCCTAAGTTCGACCTTGGACTTACCAAGAACTTAGTGGAGTTTACACTTGGACTCACTGAGAAAACTTGAGTGTTCAATGCATTTTTCACCATCGCATTTCATCCACAATTTCACTTCCTAAAATAACGCATCAAGTTTTTGGCACCGTTGCCGGGGACTTCGGCAAAATAGTGTGCTAATGGTAATTTTTTTGATTTCTTTGCAGACTCTCAATCTCTGGCGAATTACGACCCGGAGATTGAGAGAACATCTAGACGAAGATTAAAAGACCGCCAATAACAACAGTCAGATAAAGAAGAGATGACGGAGCAGCCTGGAAACGGAACACCAAAGAAAACAACGTCATGGCGAATCCAATCCTTCTGGCTAACGATCACAATAGACCCATTAAGAACTATGCATTGCCAAACCTCTATGATTTCTCTCTAGGAATCATGAGGCCTGCCCTCGATGGAAGCAAATTCGAAATGAAGCCAGTGATGCTGCAGATGATCCAGACTGCAAGACAATTTGAAGGACGGCGTGGCGAGGACCCGCACGCCCACCTCCGTAGCTTTATCGAAATCTGCAATATTGTTTTGTTCTCGAACATCTCTACCGAAGAAGTTCGATTAACTTTGTTCCCATTTTCTCTTTGTGATCAGGCAAGAAAATGGGTGTATTCTCTCGAGCCAGGAGAGATCACTTCATGGGAACAGGTCGTAGAGAAATTTATGAAGAAATATTTTCCACCTATTGAGAATGCTAGACGAAGGAAACTCATAAAAAATTTTGAACAAGACATGGACGAATCGTTCAGCAATGTCTGGGCGAGGTTTAAGAGGTTGGTCCGGGACTGTCCACACAATGGTTTGCCAGACTGCCTTCAGATGGAAATTTTATCATGGTTTGAATCCCGCTTCGCAGACCGCTGTCAATGCGGAAGCCACTGGTGGTTTGCTTGACAAAACGTATGATGAGGCTAAGAATATCTTGGATCGCATCTCTATGAACCACGAAGATTGAAGAGAAAGTGATCAGAGACTGAGAATCAAGGATAACGATGCAAGTAATGGTGCTATTACTTCACTACAGAATCAGATGACCGCAATGATGAACTCAGGTTATTGCAATTAGCAGCCTAACACTGCAAAATGGGAAGATCAACGCAATTAGTCAAAACACCGTAAGGTGTGCGACTTGTGGTGATGGGCACGCAATGGAAGAAAGCCCACAGAATCCATAGTCTATTTACTTTGAGAAAAATAATCCCTTTTCGAATACCTACAACCCCGGGTGAAGAAACCACCCCAATTTTACATGGAAGAATCAGCAGTAGAATTTCCAACCTGTGGCGTAGAAAGAAGGGCCACCTGGATTCTTCCCACACAATAATGGTCAGCCAAGCAATCAAGCCAGTAGCTCACAACCGTCGCAATCTTCGTCCCTGGAAAGCCTATTGAAACAATATATAGAGAAAAATGAAACGGTGCTTCAAAGTCAGGCTACGTCCATCTGCAATCTAGAATTACTGATGGGCCAGATTGCAAATAAGCTAAAGAACAGACTACAAGGGGCTCTGTCGAGTTCAACAGAACTCCCACACAACTCGGGGGGATCAGGTAAAGAACAATGTCAGGTTGTGACATTGTGAAGTGGAAAAACGGTGGAGGAAGAAAGAAAGGAGCCTAGCCAGATTGCTCCCATTGCGGCGGAACCTGAAATTGCGGTGACGCAAGAAGAAAAAGAAGAAAAAGAAGCAATATAACCAGAAGTTGCGTTGATCTCAAAGCCAACAGAGAAGGGGACCGTGAGAGTGCAGTTACCACCCTTCCCGTAGAGACTGAGAAAGAAAAAGAACGAAGAGGTACAGTACCAATGCTTCCTATCTATGTTAAAAAAATTACATATTAATATTCCATTCAGTGAAGCGATTGAGGAGATGCCTGCCTACACAGAGTTTCTGAAGGATATGGTAACCAAGAAGAGGGGAGCTGGTAAGTTTGCCACGGTGACTTTAACACAGAGTTCTAAATCAATCATTCGACCAAAGATGAGTGATCTTGAGAGCTTTACTATCCCTTGCTCCATAGAAGGACTGTACATTGGGCAAGCCTTGTGTGACCTTCGAGCCAGCATCAAATTTGATGCCTCTATCGATCTTTAAATAGTTGAATGGGGGCAACTTGCGCCCACAACCGTGACTCTCCAACTAGCCGATAGATCTCTGGTGCATCCAGAGGGAAAGGTGAAGGATGTTCTGATCACCATTGACAAATTTATCCTACCATCCGACTTCATCATCTTGGATTATGAGGCTGACAAAGATGTGCCCATCATCTTGGGGCGACCTTTTTTAATCAACAGGTCGTGCCCAGATTGATGTGCATAAAGGGGAGATAACTTTGAGCATCAATGGACAGAAGCTCAAGTTCAACATAATCCGTGCCATGAAGTTTCATGATGAAGAAGACCTGCATGACTCAGACGACGACCAGAATTTGATTGAAGAAGAGAATTTTGACGAAGAGAATGGAGAAGAGGATGCAAGTGCATCCAATGCTTCCTGTAATGCGATCATAAAAAAAACAAGCAAGGAAGAAGAGATGATAGCAAACCGAGAAGAAGAGCCAACAGAAAAAGAGGAAAGAAAAACAACGCAACCGTCCTTAGTAGAACCACCAATATTGGAACTAATGACCTTACTGACCCATTTAAAGTACGCATTTTTGGGGCAGAATGAGAAGCTGCCACTGATCATTTCCTCGGAACTTAACGAAGACCAGGAGAATGTGTTGATGAGCATTCTGAGGAAACATGTGCGAGCAATTGGCTGGACGCTCGCCGACATTCGAGGAATAAGCCCAGCGTACTATATGCATAACATTTGTCTCGAAGACGACCACAAGGCAATGATCGAACATCAGCGCAGGCTCAACCTGCGATGAAATAGGTCGTTAAAAAGGAGATCATTAAATGGTTATATACGGGCATTATTTATCCGATAGCAGATAGCACGTGGGTCAACTCCGTGCAGTTTGTGCCAAAAAAGGGTGGCATGACGGTAGTCTCGAACAAAAACAATGAATTAATACTGCAAAGGACTGTCATTGGGTGGCACATTTGCATGGACTACCGTAAGCTGAATGCGGCAACAAAGAAAGATCATTTCCTCCTACTGTTCATTGATCAAATGCTAAACCGACTAGCAGAAAATGACTTCTACTGCTTTTTGGATGGCTATATCGGGTACAACTAGATTATGATTGCTCCAGAAGATCAGGACAAGACCACATTAACCTGCTCGTATGGGACTTTTGCTTTTCACCGCATGCCGTTTAGCCTCTACAATGCGCCAAGTACGTTCCAAAGGTGCATGATGGCCATCTTTTCAGACTATCTTGAGGACTCTATTGAAATCTTTATGGATGACTTCTCTGTTTATGGGAACACTTATGAAGTCTGACTAGCTAACCTGGAGAAGATACTGAAGAGATGTGAAGAGACAAATCTAGTTCTTAACTAGGAAAAATGCCATTTTATGGTTAAGGAGGGCATCTATTAGGGCACAAGGTTTCTTAGGACGGGTTGGAGGTGGATAAAGCAAGAATCGAAGCAATTGAAAAACTTCCACCTCCAACAAGCATGAAGGCTATACGAGGTTTCTTGGGGCACGCTGGATCTATAGACGCTTTGTCAAAGACTTCTCGAAAATAGCACGACCACTGAATGCGCTGTTGGAGGCTGACAGAAAATTTGATTTTGACAACAATTGCCTCAACGCATTCAAAATCTTGAAGAATGCGCTGATTACCGCACCCGTGTTAATTGCACTTGACTGGACACTTCCTTTTGAAATAATGTGCGATGGGAGCAGCTTTGGCACATAAGAGAAAAACAATTTTACATCCCATCGCATATGCGAGTAAGACGTTAAATCCTGCCTAGACCAATTATACCACCACAGAGAAAGAGCTTCTTGCGGTAATTTTTGCATTGGAAAAATTTCGAGCATATCTGCTAGGAACAAAGGTACTCATCTGTCACACCTCCTCCCAAACTACCTGTTAGCTTATTCAGGGAGAAGGCGTGAAGCCAACAGACACCGTCCTTCTCTAATGATACCTTTTGACCCTGCTGAATTGTTGAACCTGATAAACATACTAACCTTAGATATAAAATACTTTACATGTAACACAACACAGCGGAACCCTGAAAACCTTTAGACACATATGAAGTGTAGTCCTGACATAACTCGGTTTGGAAAATAACCTGATAGAGATATAACAACCAAAAACATATCCAACTGGGGTTTACACAACCATGACATCTAGTGCTTACACGAACATAAACTATCCAGTTCTTACAAAGACATTTACAATACAAACAGACACAATGTACAACTCCACCCACGTATGGAGCTTGATCTGGAAGCTTTTAGCATAAAACAGACTTTGGCAGTTATCAGGCACCGGGAGCTCAATCTCTACCTGAAAAGTGGGAAAACATTTTGAAAGAGTGAGCTACAAAGCCCAGTGAGTGACTAAATTTAAAACTGTAAATCTGAAAATTAGAACACGTGATAAACCTTTAAACGTATGAATATGCTCAATCAAAGCGTTAAACATAAACGTGTAACGCTAAAAGCTTTCTCAAATATTCCGTAAGTACCTCATTAAAATCTAGCAAGGCATATCAAGTATATAAAATATTTTAACTACCTTATAGCCTCGGGCTCAATATCTCAATCATGTAGTCAATAAAAGTCTCAGAAAACCACATGAAAATACCTAAACATGCCTGCTTATCTTTATCTTTCATAGAACTTAAGCTTACTCAGCTTGCTCGTGAAAAACTGAAAATCTTTTAACAGTACTCGCTAATACATACTTTACTTTAAATGATATCGTTTCAACTACCTTTTAGAAATTCAATAATCACGAGCTCGTATATAAACCTCATTAAAAAATCTAAGCTCAAAACTTATGCTTGAAACCATTCATAGAAATCATGTATCATTCATAACTTCATATTCAAGCATGTAAACCATTTAAGCATAAATTACAGTTTAGAAATCATTTTCGAAATTCGTTTTGTCACTCACAGTCTTGCCTAGTTCCCTGGTTTGTAGACTCGGCCTATTTCCTCTTGGCCTGTCAAACAAACCAAAACCGAGCATTAGAACATAAATCGTCTTGTCATTCCATGCTCATGAATTCTAAGTTCTAGAAATAAAATCATACTTCACACTGTTTTTTTCCAGATTTTCCAGATTCAATACCCTAACTTTCAACACTCATAACTTCCTCAATACTTGACCAAAATTAATGTACTATACCTAAAACTCTTCATTTTTGAACCCTCTACAACTTACCTGAAGGAATAAAAACGGGATTCCCAACGGATTTGTCCAGAAATCCCCTGAATACAGCAAATACAGATTCGTGCTTCTCTGCTACCCTCTACATTTCTCCTGAAATTAAACCTACTTATAGTCATTTTCGGCTCACAAATTCTTCATGTAAGTTATAGAAAATTGAATTATCTTTCCAATCATACCCAATTGAGCTTCTAATTCAACCTGTACACCCCAGAACGCTCGAAAAACCAGAGAAAACCAGAGATCCTTCTGATCTGCACGAAAATTCTGTGCTCTGTATTCCTTTTCAAAAACCATTAACTTAACGTCAGCTTTAGCTAAATCTTCCTTCATGAAATTTGTTAGAAAATGGATTAAATTTCAAGGAAGTCAGGCCTCACCTCTTAGTTCTTCTTGTGTGGCTCAAACCGACTTAAAAACCAGAGATAGGCAGGTTGAACCCAGATTCTTCCATGGTTGCACTTGCATGAACTTTTTCCTCCCTTCTTCAACCTCCAACCTGCAGCAAGCTTCTTCTTCCTCTTCTTTCACTCTCTCTCTCGAAATGCTCTGAAAATCTGATGGGAAATGATGGAGAAATAGGCTGAAATAAGTTAGGCGGTGGTGGGTTCTCACTTTAAACCATTAAGCACCGAATGGGTTCCCATTTCCTTTCATTTTCTTTTTTTTTTTTCTTTATTTCCTTTCTTTTATTTTCTTTATCAATAAATTCCAAAATTATCAAAGACAACCTCAACCAAAAGTTTTGCCATTTTCCTTCAACAATGGAACAACAATAACTTAAATCCAATATCCTACAATATGTGACAAGAGCAAATAATCCAAGGAAAGTCTCGGGTTTACATCATCCATACGGATCATTCGGCGATAAAGTACTTAATGACAAAGAAGGACGCAAAGCCAAGGTTGATCAGATGGGTTCTCCTCCTTCAAGAATTTGACATAGAAATAATTGATCGAAAGGGGATGGAGAACCAAGTTGCAGATCACTTGTCTAGATTGAAAAACCCTGAAATTGACCGCAATGAATCAGAGGTGAGTGCGGTGTTCCCAGATGAGCAGTTGTTCCATATTGAAGAATTGCCTTGGTATACTAACATGGTTAACTATCTGGTTTGCGAGCAATTTCCTGAAGATTATACCTACCACCAACAGAGAAAGCTCAAACATGAATGCATATATTATTACTGGGATGAGCTAAATCTGTACAAAAGGGGGGTAGACCAGATTCTGCGACTATGCATACCAAATACTGCTTAACAACACATATTATCACAATGTCACGACTCACCTTATGGTGGGCACTTTGAAGGACAGCACACCACAACCAAGTTTTACAGAGTGGATTCTTTTGGCCAATATTGTTTAAGGATGCAGTTGACTACGCCAGGAAGTGTGATCGATTCCAACGCACAGGTAACATTTCATGGAAACATGCAATGCCGATGAACATCCTCTTGGAACTTGAGTTGTTTGACGTGTGGGGTATTGATTTCATGGGATCATTCCCTCCCTCGAATGGTAAACATTATATTTTATTAGCCGTCGAGTATGTATCCAAGTGGGTAGAGGCAGTGGCGTGCGTCGCAAGCGATGCGGCAGTGGTCTCTCAATTCCTGAAGAAAAACATTTTCACTCATTTTGGCACCCCACATGCCATAATAAGTGATGAGGGGTCTCACTTTGTCAATCATACTGTTAAGGAGCTGCTGCGCAAATACAACATTCTCCACAAAGTGGCTACCACATACCATCTGCAGACGAATGGTCAGGTCGAGGTGTCCAATCGAGAAATTAAGCTGATACTCGAGAAGGTAGTAAGGCCTTCACAAACAGATTGGGCAACAAAGCTCAACGATGCGTTGTGGGCATACCGAACTGCATTTAAAACACCCATAGGTATGTCCCCATATGCATTGGTATTTGGTAAGGCGTGCCATTTACCTCTGGAGATGGAATATAAGGCACTGTGGGCGGTAAAGAAGCTAAACTTTGATTTGAAGAAAGCAGGGCAAGCATGAAAAATGCAACTGGTCGAGCTAGAAGAATGGAGGATTAACGCATATGAGAATGCAAAGATTTACAAGGAGCGCACCAAGCGCTAGCATGACAAACACATAAGCAGTAAGAACCTCCAAGTCGAGCAGAGGGTCATACTATTCAACTCACGACTATGGCTCTTCCCGGAAAAATTAAAATCGCACTGGTCCAGACCCTTCATCATTAAAAAGATATTCCAACATGGTGCGGTGGAGTTGATCACTGAGGATGGAAGCCATACATTTAAGGTTAATGGACAATGAGTTAAGGCATATTGCAGGGGTGATTTTCAGCCAGAAAAGACCTCTGTGGATCTGAAAAACTCAGAATATCCTTTGTTTGGTTCTTGAACTCTCATTCTTTGACACTTTAATCATCATTTATCTATCTGTACTTTACTTATTACTACTTCATTGAAAAAAAACAATTGCGATAAAAGAATGTTGTTTTGTTTAAAATTATTTGACCCTCTCGCTGTTTTTGGTGCAACGATCAAGGCACAGGATTGCAGAGGTGTTTCACGAAGAAGCAACTTATCTTATTCCATCACTGCAATCCAAAGAAGATAGATCGCTGCAAAGAAGGATGCATCAATACATAATGCGTATGACAGCGCAAATTTGGGGGTTGTATTCTTCCTTCACTTTATTTCAAATTTTGCGCTATTGCATCACATTTTAATCTTGAAAGTTTTATCATCGCATCCTTTTTTATTACTACAATCATTTAATATTGATCAATTTAGTAAGTTACCACATACTGTCTCTTTGCCAATTATGATTTCAATGATGACATGCTTTTATTTCTTTCATATATACTAAAGTCAACTTAACTTTAAGATAGTCACCTCATGAAATATTTCTAGAAGTCAGGGGTTTGCTAGCTTTCTTTCAAACTCTCTTTACGAAGCTTTCTAAGAACATCGCATGACTTAGTTCAATCTTTTGGCAATGAGGACATTGTCGCATTTTAAATTCGAGGGTGAGGTATGTGAACCCCAAATCCCAATTTCTTTACTTGAGTATGTTCCCTATTGAGATTAGTGTGATGAGTAGGTTGATGTGGAAACTAGGGTGAAATGCTAGAGGAAAGAGTGGAAATTATAAGAAAAGAGGAAATTTGGAAGGTTAACTTTTGGGGAAAATTTTGGAAATTTGGCCAAGTATAGAATTTTGTGTGTTAGAATGGTGTTGATGCATTGGAAGAGTAGTTGGATGATGGATGCGTTGGATGTGTTGGATACGTAGGTGAAGGAAGGAAAATGGAAGTGAGGTATTGGGATGGCACGAGGGCTGGAGGGTGGCATGCATTGAGCAACCTCAGCCAAATGCCTAGCCATGCGTTGAGTAGCCTTAGCCAGCACCCAGGCCATGCATTGAGTAGCCTCGGACAGTGCCCAGGCCATGCATTGAGCAGCCTCGGCCAATGCCCAGGCCATGCGTCAAGCAGCCCCAGCCAGCTGAATGCGTCGAGTGGATACGCCCGTGCATTGAGCGCACTACTAAGCGGCCATACCCATGCATTGAGCGTACTGCCGAGTGGCCATGCCCATGCAGTGAGCACCCTACCGAGCAGCCATGCCGTGCGTCAAGGTGCCTTGCCCTGCAGCCAAGCGTGCAGCCCATGCCATGCGGCCATGCGAGCGAGTGAGTGATGGCCAGCACACCCCGCACGCCCATGCGCCTAAGCACCCGACCAAGCACGCCCAAGCGTCGAGCGGCCAGCGCGCCCATGCATTGAGCGGCCCGCCTATGCAGCACGCCTACACGTTGGTGGCCAGCACCATGCGCCTATGCCAAGCAAGCCATGCGAGTGAGCCATGCGTCAAGAATGGATGGTCACCTTATGCGTTGGTGAGGGTTAGCTCCTTGTGATGGCTAAGTTGAATTGTCATGATAGTAAATTGGCTTGCTATGCGTTAAGTGGAGGCTATGCTTTGTTTGTGGACTAGACATTGAGCATCCAAGAGTTGGACGCATACAAGGGCGAGGTCACATAGAAAACGTCATCAAAACCATGTCTTCTTACGAGGAAAGCCTTAAACCTTAAGAATTTGAGGTGGTGGCATCAGATTGGAGGCCCATGCGTTGGCAACATGGGAGGAAGACACTTAGCTTGCGATGACCACAACATTGCGTTGATGGGATGAGAAGAAGACATTTGGCCATGCAGCTAAGTAGGTGGTGTCGACTCCGGAGAAGGTTTGGACGCCTATAAATAAAGCCAAAAGACTTCATTTTTTAGATCACAACTCAGAAATACCGTAAAAGAGTGGGAGAGTGGAGCAAACCTTGCGTTGGAGCCAAATCCATGCGTTAGACATAGAGGACGCATTGGACAGTGAGGTCTAAGAAGGACGCATCAACTTGGGACAAGAAGTTCTCCCAATTTACTTGTGCGTTTGGAGTGATTCTAAAGCCATCTGAAAGCTCTGAAAGTCTAGTTTTCAGGGTAGAGCTGCTGGAAGAAAAGCTCAAAGAGATCGGGCTAGAAACTAAAAAGAAGACAGAAGGGTCAGGCTGTCGTATCAGTTTGGACCAGTCTTGAAGATTTTGTGATTCCGGCCAAACCACGAGAAGTTCTCAACTCAAATTTTAGGGTAAGCTTCCTGAGACATTTTTAAACATTTTTGTAGAAGGAAGTATCTCAAAATAAAATTTACTGTGAGTAATTTGAGCTGTAAATTGAATATGAATTCTAGGGGTGAAAAAGGAGCCCGAGGTAGAAAAGGGAGCTACTAAAGTGAAAAGCTCCTAAGCAATCAAGGTGAGTGGCTAAAACGTTTTGACTAAAACATTTTCTTAAATGTTTGATTACAACGTGTTATAGAAAGTAGGTTTTAAAGAAGAATATTCTCATGCCCACTAGTTTACAAAGTGATTTCCAAGCAAGCTATGAATTATGTTTTAAACGCATGCATGAGTGAGAAGTTTGTTAAAAGGCTATTTATATGTGCAACATGCGTTATTACCTTTAAAGCCATGTTTTTATATGTGTTAGACTTTACATGCTTTAAAGAGAAAGTCATTTATGACTAGTTGTACTTAAAACGTGATACCAAAGGACATTTGAGAAGGTATCTACCCAATCAGATACTGAAGGACATTTGAGAAGGTATCTATTGGTACTGAAGGACGTTTGAGAAGGTACCAAACCAACCAGATACTGAAGAAAATTTGAGAAGGTATCTAAACAGTAGTACTTAATGTATGACAATACTTAGTATGGCCATGTGCACATAGATAGAGTCAGAGATTGAGCAAAAGGGTTCTCTCTTGACTAGTAGTTGGTGTTGGGATTGTTTTTACCCACAGTAGGGTTATCCTCAACTGAGAAATAGTTTTACTGTTTTATGATTAAAACAGCTTTATATGTTCTATGCTTGGAAAATGTTTATACTGCAGTACAAGTACTGTAGAAACTTATATTTCAGTTAAACTCTTTATTGAGATTTTGCATAAGAATCAATTATCTTTCTTAAGTCACTCACTGGGCGTAAGCTCACCCCGTCTTCAAATGTTCTCTTTCAACACCCCGCCCCCCCCACAGGTAGTGCTCAAATCCTCTGAAGATAGCTCTACATCTGCTCTGCCACTAAAGGATAAAGAGATTTGTAACCCGTCTGTTAGGTGATTACTGTTAATATTGTACACATGTTACTGTTATTCATATAGGGACTAGGGTTCATGGGTTATGGGACTTGTAAATCTAATGTTGTAATGACTCTAAATATGTTATGTTCCTAAATTAATAAATTGTGGGCCTAAAGGCATTCTGCTGTACTAGTTATATTTTGGTATTAGAGTTATTCTGCAAGAGTTATTAGGCAGTAAGTGTCAGCCATAGGGTTGATAACTGCTGCAGTCATGCCCTTCTCTAGGCTAAGAGGGTGGTCTGGGGTGGGGTGTGACAAGGTATTTATTTTCAACCTCACTATTTTGAAAAAAAAGAGGAAGGAAAATTTTGAGAATAGCAACTCCACTATCAACGCAATGGGGAAGCCCATGTTGATAAGAGTTAAGTTGAGAAAGGCACTTACCCGTAGTTGGATGTCCGCATGACACACGTGGGGGCAAGCCAAAACGAAAATAAGTCACCTGGATCAACGCATAAATAAATGACCACAACTCCGCTGCCAAGTAGGTATGAGTTTAGTCTGAGGAAGAGTGCATTGCTCGTATTTGGATGTCTGCATGACACACGTGGGGGCAAGCCAAAACGAAGGCAAGGCACTTGGATCAGCACAAGGTCAGAAAAAAATAATAAAGTTAAGAAATATGCAAGGATAAAAATCAATTGACATCCCGGTGGAAAAGTTTTCTTTTCGAAATAAATCATGCGATGTTCCAAAATTTAATAAAGTCCTTTTGACGGTTAAGCTTGCAATCCCTAGGTCTTAGAAATATTTTAAGAGGAGACTTGAATAAGACTTAAGGAAACTTTGGTATATAGGATTTGAATGAAGTATCCTTGAGAAATCCAGAAAAAGAACATTGCGGGCGACTTGTTAAAGGAAATCTTTAGCTTATGCTTGAGGACAAGTATTGTTAAAATTTGGGAGTGTGATAACGGGCAGAAATACATGTTATCATAGTGCTAAGTTCTTAAACAATGTTGGCTTGCATTGATAAAATATGTTAAATCGCATCCAAAAAACATCAAATTCATAATATTGCGGTTGCATGCATTCATCGCATAGAAACAATTGATTTTTATGTTTTTATGCAGAATATGTGTTGACGCAAGGCAAAAATTGTGATCATAGGAAATCATTGGTCGAGCGCAGCACTACCGCAAAACTTTGCAGTGATTGTGTTCGCAAACATTTTCTCAAGAAGGATTGTCGCAACTTGGTGGGCGCATCTGGGTGAAAGGCATAATTAATCGCGATGGGACAGAAAGCTGATGAAGGTCGAATCCGAATTAAGCTGACAGCCACTAACGATAACAAGTACATTTAGCTTTTTGGTGACAAATATTCAGCGCATCAGTAAGGGAATTAAAGCCGTCCCATCTGTGTAATCATGAGAGAGAAGCCGCCTTCACCCCAAAGCTCTATATATACTAAAGGCATCCTTCAGAAAAGGGGTTAACCAGTTAACAAATTCACCAACTTAGGAGCTTTAGCCTTGTTCTTAGATTTTCTTTTACTTTAAGGAAGACGCGAGAGAAGGAGGTTGTGCCGGCAGATCGTTCCGGTAAGCTTGGGAGAGCGCCAGAAGCTTCAAGAACAGAGAGAGAGCCGACTCTTGTGGAAGCAGGAATATTTTTTAGAATAGAGATTGACAGTGTAAAGCCTCGATTAGCAAGGAATTGCTACCAGGCTCTCTACCTTTATCTTCCATTGTTATTTTGTACTCAACTCATTTACAAATATGGAATTTCCTTCTCTATATCTGTTCACTCTCTATTATTTACGCATGAGTAGCTAAATCTGTTGAATGGGTTGAGAAACATTTAGCTAGCACAACTGGGATTCTTCATTCTATGTGATTATCTTGTATTATGTATGCTTCAATGTCCATTAGAGATACTCGGGAGGGTAGTCTAAGGACAGGATCTAGGCTTGGGAAAATCAGGTTAGAATCTAGGTTCAGGAGAGTCAGATTGGAACGCATAATCAAGAGATAGGAGCTTAGGAATAAGCACTGTTTGCTATTAGTGCATCACATACATCTTAGAGATAGGATATGATTGTGTGCGGTCACCTGGCCTTTATGCATCTTGCATCATCGCATAGGACAAGAGTAGAGACTTAGGAATAAGCTCAAAAAAAAAAAAAAAATTACCAACGCAACCTGTTTTCACAAGTCCCTGAGTTTGACCCTGGACTTACTGGGGACTCAGTGGGGTTTACACTTGGATTCTACTGAGAAAACTTGAGTGCTCAACGCATTTCATCCACAATTTCACTTCATAAATTAACGCATCAATAACCCCAGGTGGAGAAACCACCCTAACTTCGCATGGAAAAATCAACAGCAAAATTTTCAATCAGTGGTGCAAAAAGAAGGGCTACCAGGATTTTTCCCGCGAACAAACGGTCAAACACAAAACCAAGCCAGCAGTTCACATACACTGCAATCTTCATCCTTTGAGAGTAAGCTGAAGCAATATCTTGAGAAGAATGAATCAGTGCTTCAGAATCAAGCAACGTCCATTCGCAATCTTGAAATTTAAATGGGACAGATTGCGGGCGAACTCAAGAGTAGACCTCAAGGAGCATTGCCGAGCTCAATGGAGCTCCCTTGCAACTTTGAGGGTATAGGAAAGGAATAATGCTTGGCAGTCTCCTTGCTAAGCAAAAAAATGACAGCAGATGTAGGGGAAGAACCCATCACGACCAACTCGAATGTGGTGACCATCAAGAACCCGTTGACATATGATTCAGAAGAGCCCGAAAAGATGAACCCAGAAGTTGCGCCCACCTACAAGCCTCTAGAACATGAGATAGAAGAAGTACAACAACCACCATTCCCGCAAGGATTGAAAAAGAAACAGAATGATGAAGAAAAGATCGCTACAGTGGGGGTAACACAAAATTCTATGATCCCGCCAAAAATGTGCGACCCAGGAAGCTTCACGATACCATGCTCAATTGGAGGGGTTTATATTGGTCAAGCACTATGCGATCTTAAGGCGAGTATAACTTAATGCTGCTGTCAATCTTTAAACGATTGAATATGGCAAAACTAACGCCCACAACGAAGACTTTCCTACTTGAGGACAGATCCCAAATACATCATGAAGGAGAGTTGAAAGATGCCGCAATCTCAATTGACAAATTCATCTTGCCGGCAGACTTCATCATTCTAGACTATAAAGCAGACGAAGATGCGCCCATCATATTGGGATGACCATTCCTCTCGACCGATTGCACTCAATTTGATGTGCATAAGGGGAAAATTGTAATGAACGTCAATGGGGAAAAGCTAAAGGCAGTCAAGATCCCAGAAGACCGAGAAAAGAAGATGAAGCCGCCTTGGACATAAAAAGCCCAGATCGAAATAAGCAGACCTTGCGTTACTATGCGACTCAAACTCATCAGGGGATGCAATTCTTTTGGAATATCCTTTTTCCTATCAATGACTCATGAACTCTCGTTATCTTTCTTTTATCTGTTGTCGTATATTTGTCTTTTTGTATCTTTAAAAAAAAAATGGTGCCACAATCGTGTTGAACGATCGTGGTAAACGATTTTGTTAACTCTTTCTTTTATTTGATCCTCTTGATGTTTTCTTTGCAACGATAGAGGTGAACGATTGCAGAGGAGCTGCACGAAAAACACAACTACTATATTCCATCACCGCAATCGAAGAAAAACAGTTCGCCGCAAAGAAGGATGCGTTCACACACAATGTGGGCGACAGAGCAAATTTGGGGGTTGTACCTTTCCTTGACTTTTTCTATTCCAAATTTTGCACTCTCGCATCGCATTTTAACTTTGAAAATTTTATCATCACATCCTCTTTAGTCGGCGCAATCATTTAACATTGATTAATTTAGTAAGTCACTGCATTATTTCTCTTTGCCAATTATGATTCCAATGATGAAACGCATGTCTCTATTTTTTCGTATATACTAGAGTCAACTTAATTTTAGGGCAATCATCTCATGAAATATTTCTAAAAGTTAGTGGTCTACCAACTTTCTTTCAAACTGACTTTTTACGAAACTTTCTAAGTGCATTGCATGACTTCTTTCAATCATTCAGCAATGAGGACATTGCTGCGTTTAAATTTGGGGGTGCGATATTCATTTTCAACCTTGCTATTTTTAGGCTTTAAGAAAAAATCATAACGTTGCGATCAGATCCTACTCGTAGTTGGATGTCCGCATGACACACATGGGGGCAAGCCAAAATGAAGGTAGGAATTGTGATCAACGCATAAATAAAATGATCGCAACTCCGCTGCCAAATGGGCATGAGTTTAGACTAAGAAAGAGCACCTTGCTCATAGTTGGATTTTTGCATGACACACGTGGGGACAAGCCAAAACGAAGGCTAGGCAATCAGATCAACTCAAGGTCATAGAAAAAAATATGTCTATAATACGCAAGAACAAAAATCATTTGAAAATACCCCAGTTGAGAAAGTTTTTTTATGAAATAAATCATGCGATGACCTGGAATCTAGTAAAGTCTTTTTGAAGGTTAAACTTGCGGTCCCTAAATTTTAGAAATATTTTAAGAAGAGACCTGGATAAGAATTAAGGAGATTTTAGTGCATAGGATTTGAATAAGGCAACCTTGAGAAATCTAGGAAAGAAGAAGGCGGTCGACTTTATAAAGAAAATCTTTAGTCTATGCTTGAGGACAAATATTGTTTTAAATTTGGGGGTGTGATAACGAGCAGAAGTGCACGCTATTACAGCGCAAAGATATAAAACAATGTAGGATTACGACGGTAAAAATATATAATATTGCGTCCAAAAGCATTAAGTTTGCAACATTGTGATCGCATGCGTCCATCACATTAAAATGGCTAACTTATGTATTTTATGCAGGAAAATGCATTGACACAAGGTGAGCGCATAAGGGATTGCAACTGCAAGGCTATGCGATCGTTTGTGTTCGTGAAAATCTGCTCAAGAAGGTGGCCGTATGTAACGCAAATTGTAATCTGATGCTGTGGTTTTGCTCATGCACACTTTATGCGATACTACTTCTAGATAGATGCGTTGTTAACTATATGCTTGTAGTACGCTATGGAGTAATGCTTTGTCACAAGTTTCCTTGTGCTGAAACCAAGTATAATTCCAACGCATGTTTCTCAGAGTAATCCGAGGTCGAACACAGGGATTGTTTTCGTTAATGTGTTACATTCGTGATATTTGCAACCAGTTTTTACAATTAATAAAGATTGTGTGTTTGTACAGGAAAGTAAATTGCGGTAAAGTAGAATTGTGTAGATAAACTAAAGTTGCGTTAATAAAATAAATTGCAATGAAAATAAACCTAAGCTAATATGATACAAGATACAAGATACATGATATACATAATGCTAAGTTCGAGACTGACTGTGAAGTTTATACAAAGGGTCGTTGTATGCGATGGCAAGTCTTTATGGATGAATCAGAAGGGGAAAGAATAATTAGTTCAAACGTTGCAAGTTTATTAATTGTGTTGAAGATGTAACTAAGGTTCCGCTTTCCCTTGACGTACACCTCTTGGTGATCGGCCATGCTCCCATATCTCTATGGTGAAACAGGGATGAACGTGATAACGCAAGGTTGCTTCCATCTCTGGAAGTACTTCTCGCTTTAGTTAATGCATTCTCCCAACTCTCTCTCGATAGGCGGAATGGCATCTTCACTTCTGCTCTCACAGGTGAAAATGTCATCTAGCATGCCTTAACTAAACATAATTATTTCCTTAACACATATTAATTTACTTGCGTAATTCTTATTAATTACCTAGGGAATTAAGAAAACATCATGGAGAAAGTGAATCATGGATGAACGGAAATAGACAGAGAGATGATAATGGAAATGATCATAACAACTAATACTAAGATTAAGCGTCTGATACATGGTGTGAATGGTAAAGATTAAGAAGGTGAGTACAAGTGATGATAAAGAGATAGAAACAAATACAGAAGAGTGTGAACGTCTTGACACAGATCTGGACGATGGTTTTGCTTACCGACGTGTGGAATGGATGAAGAGAAGAGCTTCCCTCTTAGGCTTGCTTGTCTGGTAGAAGTGACCTTCGTACAGAGCTTTGACGGTGGGAACCGGAAGGATTCTTTGCCCGAAGACTTACCTCTCGGCCTTGCCTCTTAATTCTTCCTGGATCTACTCTGATTAGTCACTTAACCAGTCTCTCTCAAATTAATATATACACTTTTCTGTGTATTCAAGCATATTTTTTCAGTGGAATGGCTGGAGCTATTTATAGGCTAAGCTTTGACTCTCTGACTTGTGGTCCCCACTTTATTGTTAAGGCAGTTCTGGAAATGGTGGAGTGAATATTCCTTCTATTATGCAATCAATCCCGTCAGAAATGCACAACGGTCAGCTATACACGCGTCAGAATCCTCCGCAATTGCGTTGCTCTTCACATCTTCAATCGTTTGCATGCATACGGTGTTGTTTTTTATTACCGCGTGCGGTTGAGATTGCATTGATCGCTTAGCTCTTGATCGATTGTCGCATGCGCCGTCATTGCGTTACTCGTCTCTCATTCTCGATTAACAGGCGCAATGCGACGTAGATGTGTTGTTTATTTTATCTTTGATCCATGAACGCATACGGTGACTTGATTTCCTAAAAAACAGCACTAAAACATTCTTTTCTACCATCGTAATGATGTTTGTGGGTGTATTGACGACAATTTATAATTCTCGCATTTCTTAGCTAATTTCTATATAATTGACGCAACTTTCCTTTCTTTTGGCCGTAATATCTAAATAAAACAGTATAAATAACTTGTATTTCTACAAGTTATCACCGCATAGAGCCGGCGCATCAAGGTGGGCACATTTGGGTGAAAGCTTAATAAATCACGATGGGACAAAAATCTAATGACGGTCGATTCTGAATTAAGTTGACAAGCCGTTAACAACATACTGTAGACAGTACACTCAACTTATCGATGACAAATATTCGGCGTATCAGACCGAGAATTAATGACATCCCATCAGAACACATCAGCCGGCGCATCGCATGAGTAGCATGATAGCATAATTTGAACACATCCTTAGGAAACGCTAATTGTTTGCAACCTGGTTGCACAAGTTGCAATACTCCCAAGAAAAAAAGGTTACCTGCAGAGACACAAAACTCAACAAACAATTAGCTACCAAGTCCCCGGCAACGGCGCCAAAAACTTGATGCGTTATTTTATGAGGTGGAATTATGGATGAAATGTGATGATGAAAATGCATTGAGCACTCAAGTTTTCTCAGTGGAATCCAAGTGTAAACCCCAATGAGTTTCCTGGTAAGTCCAGGGTCGAACTCAGGGACTTGGGAAAAGAATATAAGGTGGTAATTTTTCAGAAGACTTAGCGGTAACCGATAACTTAAATAGTTGTTTGGTTTGTTGTTGCGGTAATAAAAATAAACAAATGCGGCAAAGTTTCAAAAAGAGTTGATAAAATGGAAGATGCGATCAGTATGTGGTGAACGGGTTGAGAAGGGTTTCGGCTAACACTTCCTAGGATGCGTTCATGCTATGTGATCATGCAACACACATACAATAGTAAACCATCTCTCGATACGAATGCTATGGCTTCTAATGCTAGAACGCATGCGATATATGCAATAAGTCTATAGGACCTACACATAAACCTCTATTCTTATTTATGCGATGACAAAATGATACACACAAATAAGGTGACCACATAATATTATACCTATTTCTAGGGTGCATGCGATGCAGGTTGACAAACAGAGCTTATCTCTACGTCCCCATTTCTTGTTTATGCAGATCTAGTCTTGCTCTCTTGAGTCTAGATTCTAACCTAGCTCTCTCAAGTCTCAGGTTCTTTCTTTAGACTCTCTCTCGAGTAGCTCTAAAGGGGTATCGGGTGATCACTTGTGAAAATACAAGTTATTTATGCTTTTTTATTTAGATATTACGACTAAAAGAAAGAAAAGTTGCGTCGATTGTGTACAAATTGGCTAAGAAATACGAAAATTATAAAAATGTCGTCAATACACCCACTAACACCATTGCGATGGTAGAAGAGAATGTTTCAGTTTCTGTTTTGCAGGAAATCAGTCACCGCTTGTGTTCATGGTTTAAAGACGAAATAAACGACGCATCTACGTCGCATTATGCCCATCAATCAAGAACGAAGAGATGATCAACACAATGACGAGGCATGCGACAGTCGATCAAGAGCTCTAGCAATTAACGCAATTTCGACAGCATGCAGTAATAAAAAACAACATCGCATGCGGCGATAGATTGAAGATGTAAAGAGCAACGCTTTTGCGGAGGATTCTGACAAGTGTACAGCTTTCAGTGTGCATTTCTAACGGGTTGATTGCGTAACAGAAGGAATTTCTCATTCCGCCATTTCAGGAACTACCATAACCATATAGTGGGGACCACAAATGCAAAGAGCCAAACCTAGCCTATAAATAGCTTCTACAAATTCACTGAAAGATATACATGAATACATAGAGACGTGCATATACTAATTCTAAGAGAGAGACTGTTTTGAAGCGACTGTCCAGAGTAGATTCGAGAGAACCACGAGACAAGGCTAAGAGATGAGTCTCCGAGCAGAGAATCCTTCCAATCCCCATAGCTGAAGCTCTGTGTGAAGGTCAATTCTACCATAAAAGCTAGCCAGAGAGGGAAGCTTTCCTCTCCACTACTTCCACATGCCAGCAAGCACAACCTCCATTCAGGATCTGTGTCAAGACATTGACACTCTTTCTATATTCATTTCTAATCTCTATTTCATCATCGATATTCATCTTCTTTACTCTTTCATTCACAACATGTATCAGACGCTTACTTTTAGTATTAAATGTTATGATAATTTCCATTGTCATCTCACTATCTCTTTCCGTACATCCATAATCCATTTTCTTCATGATGTATTCTTAATCCCATGGGTAAATAGAAAGAATTAAGCGAGTAAGTTAATTTGTGTTAAGGAAACAATTAAGTTTAGCTAAAGCATGCTCGACGGCATCTTCACTTGTGAGAGCAGAAGTGAAGATGTTATTCTGCTTATTGAGAGAAGGTCGGAAGAATGCGTTAACTAAAGCAATAAGTATTTCCAGAGATGGAAATAACCTTGCGTTCATCACGTTCATCCCTGTTTCACCATAGAGATATGGGAACGCGGCCGATCACCGAGAGGTGTACGCCAAGGGAAAGCGGAACCTTAGTTGCATTTTTAACACAATTGACAAACTTGCGATGTTTTTACTATTTACATTTTCTCTTTCTGATTCATTCATAAAGACTTGCCATCACATACATCGATTCTTTGTACAACTTCATAGTCAGTTCTCGACCTCAGTGTCATATATCCTGTATCTTGTATTTTGTATCATATTAGTTTAGGATTTTTATCAACACAATTTCATAGACGCAATTTACATTTCTGTATAAATCAATCATTCTTTATTCATTATAAAAACCGGTCGCATATATCATATCAGTAACGCATTAACGAAAACAGTCCTTGTGTTCGACCTCAGATGATTCTGACAAACTTGCGTTGGAATTATACTTGGTTTCAGTGCAAGAAAACTTGTGACATGCACTACTACATCGCATATCATTAACAACGCATATATTTAGACGTAGTACCACATAAAATTGTCTTTATTGCAAAAGAATTGTTCATTCATTCATGTTCATACTTGTCCACATGCTTAAAGTTAAAGACTAATTTTTATCGTTACAAGTTTATGGCGTCGTTGCAAGGGACATGAGCTTGTAGCACATTATCTATCATCACAGTGCATGCATAAGAAGGAACTAATTTTTATCGTTACAAGTTTATGGCACCATTGCTGGGGATTGGTAATGGTTAGTGTTGAATACTTTTGTGGTATTTTGCAGGATAGATCTCTTTCTACTGTCTGTTTAACGCGAAGAACAAGCTGACGATTTATGAGTACTAGAACCGATCCAAAATTTGAAGCTGACCCAGAGATCGAGCGTACTTTTCGTGCAAGGGCACGCCAAAACAGAGCAAGGCATAGAAGAGTCAATATGGCAAACAATAATAATGAAGCATCCGAAGGAAATCAAGGGGTAAACCGACGAACGTAAAACCTCGTATTTCTTACTGCTGACTACAATATCCCTATGAGGAATTATGCGGTGCCCAATCTCTACGACTTCTTGCCTGAAATTTCATGACCGTTGAGGAGAACACACGTTTCGAGATAAAGCCGGTCTTTCTTCAAATGATACAAAACACGAGGCAATTTGGAGGTCTACAAGGTGAAGACTCGCATGCCCATCTTACCAGCTTTGTGGAGATGTGCAGTACTTTCTCCATCCCTGGCGTCACCCCAGAAGGTTTAAACTTTACCTCTTCCCATATACACTGAGGGATGAGGCTAAGAGGTGGGCTCATTCATTGGAGCCAAATGAAATAACATCATGGACCAGTTGGTGGAACGATACATGAAGAAGTTTTTCACTCCAGTAGTCAACACAAGAAGACGAAAGGATGTGTTGAACTTTGAGCAAATGGATAACGAGACTCTCAGCATCGCTTGGGTGCGGTTCAGAAGGTTGGTGAAAAATTTTCTGCATATCGGGATTCTCGATTGCGATCTGATGGAAACATTTTATAACGGCCTGAACAGATCAACGTAAGTCGTTGCTAATGCCTCTGCGGCGGGAGGATTTATGGATAAAACCTACACAGAAGCCAAGGTCATCCTTGATCGCATATTGCGAAACACGGATGACTGGGTGGACGACGAGTATGGAGGAAAAGGCTCCGAGAGAAGAAGAAACGATAATGCCATTGTACTTGCAGATACATTGAAAACTTTGGCCGTACAAATGGCCACAGTAACTTCTCTCCTCCAGATGATGGTGCTTAGTCAAGGTGCCTTCTCTCAAAACTCAGCGCAACCCAATGTGCCGGCACAAGTGGCTGCAAAAAATTGCGTCCAATGTGGAGGGGGCCATGCGGTAGAAATGTGTCCATCAAACCCCCAACAAGTGTTTGCTATCCAAAATAATCCCTATAGCAACACTTATAATCCTGGTTGGCGGAATAACCCTAACTTCGGTTGGGGAGGAAATCACAACCAAGGGGGTCGAGTAACCATCAGAACAGCAACTCCGGGAATCGAGGAAATCCTCCACCTTTTCATCAAAATTAGAACTAGAGTCATTAGAGACAATCGCAAAACCAACCATCCTTCTCAAACACCTTTAGAAATTCATCTTCATTAGAGTCCCTGCGAAGCAGTATATTGGGAAAAACGATGTTGTCATGCAATCGTAGGGGTCTTCGACTAGGAACTTGGATATCTAAGTTGGGCAACTGGCAGCCAAACTTCGCAATAGAACACCTGGAACGCTGCCAAGTAATTTCGAAGCTCCGAGATCTCACGGGAAGGAACAATGTTCAGGATGACATTGTGCAGGCAAGTTTGACCACTTGCAGAGGTGTGGATTGCGATAATCATGGAAAATCGTCTTTCAATCCATATTTCATTTGCGTTATGCCAATAGAAATACCATGCGCCCGTCCTCCAGAAATGCGTTGAGTTGAGGGGTGTGTTATGTTGATACATGCGTTGTTGCCCGTCCTCTGCAAATATGCATTTGCGTTTATGGATGCATTTCGTTAATTTTAACCTTGCGCCCATCCGAATAAAACAAAAAAGACAAATTCATTTTGCAAATAGAGTAGTCCAATTGTTTAGGCTTCCAAGGAAATGATGATTTAGCAGATGAAAGGACGTACTTCTCTGCTAATTCATAAATGTGAGGAGCGCGGCGGCAGGATTTTTGAGTACCTCGAGGCCTGCCACTGCAGAATTTGCATTGGGCCCATCAAGGACCAACCTATAAATTCCGTCCTCCCCTTTCTGAGAAAGCCTATTTGAGTCTTTTGCAAACAGAAACCCTAATCACCTCTGCATACCCAAACTTTAAACTTCCTTTCTAAAACCCTAAGAACTTTCCCAGCTTTTTCACTCAGTACAACCATGGCCGATCAGTCTTCCCATTCATCCCCTTTTCCCTCATCACCCTCATAAGCCCAAATCACTGCAAGAGAGGCAGCATTCCTCGCAGCAAGTGATAATTTGTAGAAATACAAGTTATTTTTGCTCTTAAGTTTGAACAACTAAGGTTTTTAATGAGAGATCTCCTCATTTTTAGAAGAAACGCATGGATTTATTCAAACATTAGCAAACTCATGCAAAAGAAGTTTTAGTACTAAATATCGTGGCACTAACGCATTGTATTGCAGGATTTCAACGCAAGGATTAACGTAAACGTATTAGACAAGTGCCACAGGAAAAGCTCTAACGCATGGGCCAAGCGTCGGGGGGAGTTCCACAGAGATGATTCATTGCTCTAGGCTGATTGTGTCACATCACCACATGCAAGTATGGGCACCTACAGCAGGCGGCATCTAAAAAGCTTCCACGTAGCAGACGGCGTCTGAAAAGCTTCTGAGAGTCAGGCGGCTAATCAGGGAATGGACTTTAATGCTGACCAGGGCATGGACTTTAGTGCTGCCCATTCACCAAGTGGATGTGACCAACGCCTATAAATCAAAGAAATAGTAGTCCTTCGAAAGAATGCATCACACATTCAATGGATCAGGAAGAAAGAACGCCTAAGACTACAAGCCATTCAGAACCCAATACGTCTAACGCGAGAAAGCCGGAAGTGACTTTAAACGCACCATTTCCTAGGCGTCTGATGAAGAAGAATGATGAACAACAATTCAAACGCTTTCTTGAGCTCCTAAAGTAGCTGCAAATCAACTTTCCACTGATAGAGGCTTTGGAGTAGATGCCAATATATGTCAAATTTTTGAAGGACATTTTGACGAAGAAGAGAAGAGTCAGTGAGAAGGAAGTAATAGCGCTAACGCAGGAATATAACGTGTTAGTAAGCAACAGTCTACCAAAGAAGCAGAAGAACCTTGGGAGTTTCACAGTTCCTTGTTCGATAGGAGGATTGGATGTGGGACATGCATTGTGCGATCTAGGAGCTAGCATTAATCTCATGCCACTTTCAATTTTTAAGAAATTGGGGATTGGCGAAGCACAACCTACTTCTGTTACTCTTCATCTCGCTGACAGAACAATTAAGTACCCAGAAGGGAAGATTGAAGACGTTCTGGTGAAGGTTGACAATCTCATATTCCCAGCAGACTTTATTATATTGGACTATGAAGCAGATAGGGAGGTACCAATTATCCTTGGATGCGCCTTCTTAGCTAATGGGAAAGTTTTAATTGACATGCATAAAGGCGAATTAACTATCCGCGTGGATAATGAGGAGATAAAGTTTAATGTGCTCAATGCATTAAAGTTCCCAGATAGTGAAGATTGTCAACTAAACAGTATTGAGTTGCCTGAAGAAGAGACTAATGTATGTGAGGTCCTCGCGTTGGAGGAGAACCTAAAAGAATCAGAGCCACCAAGTCTGATTGAGCGACGGGCAAAACCAACGCGTCCATCACTTGAAGAACCACCAGAACTTGAGTTGAAACAATTACCTGGACACTTGAAATATGCATTCCTTGGAACCAACAACACTTTACCTGTGATCATTTCCGCAAATCTTACAGAGCCTAATGAGCAATCTCTCTTGCAGATGCTAAAAAAGCACAAGTGTGCAATAGGCTGGACGCTTGCAAATATCCATGGCATTAGTTCATCTTATTGCATGCATAAGATTAGGCTGGAAGAAGGGAAGTCGGGGTCAATCGAGCCTTAAAGAAGGCTGAATCCCATAATGAAAGAAATGATCAAGAAAGAAATTTTAAAATGGTTGGACGCGGGAGTTATTTATCCTATATCTGACAGTAGCTGGGTAAGTCCAGTCCAATGCATTCCCAAGAAAGGGGGAACAACCGTGATAGTCAACAGCAATAATGAACTCATACCCTCGAGGACTGTCATGGGCTGGAGCATCTGTATGGATTACAGGAAACTCAATGTAGCAACTAAGAAAGACCACTTCCCCCTTCCTTTCATCGATCAAATGCTTGATAGCCTTGTGCACAAAGAATTTTATTACTTTCTCAATGGATACTCTGGTTACAACCAGATTCTAATAGATCCGAAAGATCAGGAGAAGACTACGTTTACTTGTCCCTTTGGAATATTTGCATTCAGACGCATGCCCTTTGGGCTGTGTAACACACCTGGGACATTTCAAAGATGTATGATGGCTATCTTCTCTGACTTCCTAGAAAAGACCATTGAAGTCTTCATGGATGACTTTTCAATCTTTGGAGACTCATTCCAATCATGCCTAGATAATTTGGAGGTCGTCCTCGCTTGATGTGAGGAAATAAACTTGGTGCTCAATTGGGAGAAATGTCACTTCATGGTGACTGAAGGAATTGTCTTACGTCACAAAGTATCTAAGGCTGGCTTGGAAGTAGATGAAGCCAAAATAGATGTCCTAGCAAAACTTCCACCACCATCAAATGTTAAAACTTTACGAAGTTTTTTGGAGCATGCTGGCTTCTATAGACGATTCGTTAGAGGATTCTCTTAGATTGCGCTACCTCTAAGCACATTACTAGAGGCGAACCGGCCCTACAACTTTAATGAAGAGTGCACTGACGCGTTTGAAACCTTGAAGTATGTATTGACGACAGCTCTAGTAGTGATAGCACCAGACTGGACGCAATGCTTTATTCTCATGTGCGACACGAGTGATGTGGCAGTAGGAACAATGTTAGGGCAGAAGAAGGGTAATTTGATACATCCCATCTCCTACGCATCCAAAACACTAAATGACTCTCAGGAACATTACACCACTACTGAAAAGGAAATGTTGGCTGTAGTGTTTGGCATTGAAAAGTTTCAATCTTACTTAGTTGGTGTGTCATATACACCGACCACTTAGCCATAAAATTCTTGATGAGCAAAAAAGATGCGAATCCAAGGTTGATAAGATGGGTGCTGCTGCTACAGGAGTTTGATATTGATATTCAGGACAGAAAGGGAACAGAAAATCAGGTGGCTGACCACCTGTCCAGACTAGAGAATCAAGAAATGCAAGCCCAAGAAGGTGAAATCAAGGATTCATTTCCTGATGAAAGCTTGTTTAGAGTTGAAGGCAGGGAACCTTGATATGCGGACATAGTCAATTATTTAACCACTAAGCAATTCCCTGGGAACTTCAACTCTCAGCAAAAGAATCGGTTAATTCATAACAACAAGTTTTATTTCTGGGATGAACCGTTTCTATATAAACAAGACCCTGACTCCATAATGCATCGATGCGTTCCGGAGGAGAAGACACAATGCATCTTAGCTGAGTGTCATGAATCTCCTTACGGAGGGCATTTCGGTGGGCAAAGAACCACAACGAAGGTCCTTCAAAGCGGATACTTTTGGCCCACCCTCTTTAAAGATACGAGAGAGTTTGTTCGAAAATGTGACCCCTGTCAACGCATTGGGAATATTTCATCAAGGTATGCAATGCCTTTGAACAATATTCTCGAAGTTGAGCTGTTTGATGTTTGGGGCATAGATTTTATGGGACCTTTTACCCTGTCCTGTGGCCAACAGTACATCCTACTTGCAGTAGATTATGTATCTAAGTGGGTAGAAGCAATAGCTTGTGCTAGGAATGATGCATCCACTGTATCTAAGTTTCTTACTAGGAACATCTTTACACAATATGGAATGCCAAGGGCCCTGATAAGCGACGAAGGTACGCACTTCATTAATCGCATCATTTCCAAATTACTTGCAAAATATAATGTCAGGCACAAAATTGCCACTTCCTACCACCCACAAACAAACGGTCAAGCAGAAGTATCAAATCCAGAAATCAAGTCTATCCTAGAGAAAGTCGTCAATGCAATGCGAAAGGATTAGGCACAGAGGCTGGATGAAACACTCTGGGCCTACAGGATTGCTTACAAATCTCCTATAGGTATGTCTCCATGCTCTCTTGTATTTGGAAAAGCTTGTCACTTACCTTTAGAGTTGGAGCAGAAGGCGTTTTGGGTAGTTAAGAAGCTAAACATGAACTTTGACGCCGTGGGCACTCAATGCAAACTTCAGCTCAATGAGCTCGAGGAGTGGTGATTGAATGCGTATGAGAACAACAAGATGTACAAAGAAAAGACAAAGCGTTGGCATGACCAACGCATCAGTAAGAAAGAACTTGTTGTTGGCCAAAAAGTTCTATTGTTCAATTCACGTCTGCGTTTGTTTCCAGGAAAACTAAAATGCAAGTGGTCATGACCCTTTATCATTAAGACAATCTTTCCATATGGAGCTATGGAAATAACGCGAGAAGATGGCACCAACGCATTCAAAGTAAACGGCTAGAGAGTGAAGCCTTACTTTGAAGATGGACTGGAATGCCAAAAGTCATCTCTTGCACTACGCGAAGCCAATTGAGGCTCGTGTTGAAGTATCCCTGAATTTGCATCGCCATATATTTCAGGGACACTTCCTCTATCCTTATCTTTTTGCATTCTTTATTTTATGATGCATTTGAGTTTGTTGATTTATTTGCTTGGTTGTTTTAAGATTGTTCTTTATTTTTGCTTTTATAAAAGTTGGAAACTTATTTGTTTTTCTTTAAATATTGTGTATAATCGAGTTGGGAATAACGAACGCGTTAGACGCAAGTCTAACGCATGGCTCAGTTGAAGGGATGCATCTCGAGAACACAAAAACACTCGAGTATTTAGAAATCCGAGACATCTCTTCAGCTTTACATTTATTACAGACGACATGTGCCTCCTGACATCAGCCGCTAATTCTCTCCCAGCCTATAAAAGGACCCAACTATTCGAAGCCTTTTTCTTCTTCATTTTCATTCTCGAGTTCTTTGTAACAAAAGAAAGGAAAAAAAACCTCTCCATCTCCCTCGCTTCCGATTCGCTTGAGCTTCTCCGACCACAATGTCGTCCGCCTCAGATAGCTAGAACCAGTCCGTGAACTTTAGGAACGACTCACCAGTAAACTCCTATTCCTCGTCCTCTGTTTCGATTTCACCTCCCTCGAGCCCTAGAAAAATCACCAAAACCCTTGCCCAAACCAAACCCACACACGGCGGAGCTACCTCTTCCCAACAGTCGTCTGTTTCGAAACCTTCCATAACACCCACGAAACTCCCTTCCAAAACCTCCAAAACCATCGTTACCCCTCTGGCCAAGACCCCTCAACCTAAACCTAAGACCCCTCAACCAAAACTCAAAACTACCTCCAAGCCAAGGGCCAAAACACCTGCAAAACCAAGGACGCGTTCGTCATCTACGATTGCTTCCAAAGCCACACCAAGCCTGCCCCACCACCAGTCATTCCTAACATCACTATGGTGGGTGCAACGCATGATCCACTCCCAGCCTATGTCCACAACGCACCGTCACCAGCCGTGTAAGACTAACACTAAATCTAAAAGTGGGAGGTTAAATAGAGAAGAAAAATCCTAAGTAAGGATATTGGAACAAAGGGTGGAAAACATTAAAATTATCTAAAAAGGTGACCAAAAGTCCAAATGCCTATGAAGGGCTTAAAACATTCGACGCATCCCGCGCGTTAGCCCAACACAGTTGCCCCTCCCGTGCGACGCATCACGCCCAAATGCACCAGCCCCCTATGCAGCACAACACACCCACACTGCCTACTGCCCAATGCCCAGCTGCCTACCACGGACCAAATAACCTCTAAAGAGGCTAATTTTAGGATTTTGGCTAAATTGGAGTAGAGTAAGCTGGTATTTTCATTATATAATGGTATTTTGACTATTTTTGACATTATTTATTGATATAACAAGTATTAATTGAGGAATTCTCAAGAAAGTATTCTCAAGGTGATTTTAGTGGAAAAACTTGCTTGCAGTGAGTGTTTACTTAGATTTATGCATTGATATATGAATAAATGCATATGTAAGTACAAAACACATGCTTATGATGTTATGTTGATCGCCATGATATTGTTGTAAAATTTCTATGGAAAATGAGATTATACCCGGATTACATAAGTTAGCATGCTTAACAAAAGGTGTTTGGTGGGAAAATATAGTCGGCCTTGATCGACGGGAAATAATAGTCGGTTACGACCGACGAAAAATATAGTCAAGTTACCTAAGCATGACTAGCAGGAAAAAAATTATCGATGTGTACATTGGCGGGAAAAGTGAGTTATAGGAAAGTTTCCATAAAAAGTTGTTATGATTGATAATGTGTCCATGATATGAGCATGCCACGTATAGCATGGAACTGGAGCATGATGATTGAATGAATGTACACATGATCATGCATAAATTATACTGTAATTGTGATTATGTGATTGACTTCCCAAAAATTATGTTTTGCAAAGTGATTATTATTTTAAAAGCACCACTCACTGGGCTTAGTAGCTCACACTCTTCCAAATGTTTTCTTATATCCCTCCCCCCCCCCCCCCCCCCCCCCCCCCAGGTAGCAAAGCGGAGCGTTTAGGAAGGAGTCCACTAACCACCAACACACTAGGACTTGGTAAATTCTCAAGACACGACTCGGATCATGTAATAAAGAATATAGGAAATTGAACTATGTGTATGAAAGTTAGATATAGTGTTGTAAACATGTTGAAATCTTTAATAGATGGTGGGGGGAAATGTTAAATTTAAATTTAAATTTAGTGTACCCTCACGCTCCTTTCCAAGTCTTGGGGGCTAAGGCTAGGGAAGAGGGTGTGGCAGCTTGGTATCAGAGCAAAGATTTATGTAAAACCTGGGAAAAAGTTGAGTCTAGCATAAGTATAAATAGAATCTAGGAAAAATAAAGGAAAAAAGGATAGGTTAAAGCCAAAGCGGCATCAGGAAAAGGCTTACCTAAGGTAGGGAAGCCAGATAATATTAGAAGATAGGCTAGGTCAAAACCTAAAAAGAAATAAATATAATGAAATAGACTAGGAAAACCTAAAGTAGAATCAGGAAAGGTTAGGAAAAAGAAATAGGAATAATAAGTGGATATAAAAGAAATTAGTAAGTAATAACCTGAATAATGTCCACTGTAGGAAATGAATCCGAGCAGACAAGATTGGTGGTGGAATGACTCCGGAACGCAAGCTGGAGACCACAGTGCTAGCTCAAGGGAAAACCCTGAAAGATTTGAGAATAGTGTGAACAATAATACTAAATATCCTATTACCTTGAACAATGCAAATTTAGTAGGATCCCGAACTAACAAGGGATGTCCACAATGTGATAAAAATCATAGCAGTCTGTGTCTGAAAGGGATCAGAATTTGTTATGGGTGTGGCAAGGTTGGCCATATTCGCAAAAATTGTTATACTTTTCAGAGAAAAACAAGAGAGATTCAGGAAAAATATCAACGAGAACTGGCCGGAGGTTCGAGTTCAGGAAGTAACAACATATTGCCTGAACTAACGGTGGACCAAGAATGTGCGCGTGCAGCAAAGAAGGATATTTCTCGACGTATCGTGATCGAATTCGAGGAGCAGCCCACCTATGACTCTAACAACGCAGAATCATATAAATTTTGTATTTTCTATAAGGAAATAGGACATGTTCAAGAGAGGTGTGTATGGAGAAATGAGAGGATGCACCTTAACTTTGAAAACTTACGACTACCGGATAATGAGTAAACAAGTAACTATGTAGACTAAAGAGAACCACTAATGTAAATAGCAACAATGTTCATAAATAAAAATAGTATGTTGATAACATATGTCTAATTTATATGTGAATGATTGTAGACAAAATGTTGAGAAGTGGAAAACGTAGAACTGGGCAACCCTTTGGAAACGAAAGTGAGAGTGCCTCAAGCCATCCAAGAGAAAAATCCAGGGAGGAAGAAAAAATGGATAAATTCACCCACAAACAAGCTTAGAAAATATACAACCTGATCCCAAAAAGAAATATGGGATAGAACGATTAAAGGCATTGGGAGCTACAAACTTTGAAGGAACAAAGGATCCTGCAGATGCATACACATGGATGAATCAAATAGAAAAATGTTTCGAGGTGATGAGATGTCCTAAAAACCGTAAAGTAAGTCTTGCCACATTCTTACTGTAAAAACAGGTAGAAGATTGGCGGAAGCTACTAAAGAATAGGAGAGGTGATCAAGAAGAAATATGTTGGGAGGAATTTCAAAAAGAATTTTTCGAAAGATTCTATCCCCGATCATTTAGGGATATGAAACAAGATGAATTCCTACAGCTCATGCAAGGAAACTTGACTGTAGAGCAGAATATGAATTAAAGTATATAGAGTTATCCAAGTATGCTTTAAACATAGTAGCGGATGAAAAAGAATGCTGTCGAAGGGTTGAAACAGGATTGAGACAAGAGATTCGAACTCTTGTTACAGCAACCACAGAATGGGGAGAATTTTCAAGACTAATAAAAGCCACGATGAGAGTAGAAAGAAGTTTAACGGCGGAAGAAGTAAGACCGAAAAGAGACTCATCAATGAGTCGGTGGCAGAGGGAAGAACCAAGAAATTTTACCCCCAAGGTGGAAAGCAGAAGTGGATGGAAAAGAAGAGGAGTTACCAACACTAAAGCAGACCCTGAAAGAGAGAGCCAAATAAAGGAGTCAATGATGAGAGTTAACCAAAAACCAAGATGCCCGATCTGTAATAAATATCACTAGGAAAGATGTTGGGAACAAACCTAAGAACGGTCGCACACATGTTTTAAGTGTGGCAGACTAGGACACTATAAACAAGAATGTCCTCAGTTGATGGATACTAGAAATGTACAACCACCAAACAACCCGAGAGGAAGATTAATGACGGTTGAAGAAGGACGAACTATAGGAGGAAGAAAAGAGGACACGGGAAAAATTACATTAGGGAAACTATATGGACTAACTCAAGATAGGGAAGACAATATGTCTTTCGTGGGAAAAGGGAAAGAGAAAGTTTTAGAAGACTAGAATAAAAGTTGTGGTGTAATAAACTGTATGAGGAAAATTAGTAAATAAAAGTTCTGTTGTAAAATAAGTTTCATTTAATTTCGAGGACGAAATTATTTTAAAGGGGTGGTAAATGTAAGACCCTAACAGTAAATCTAAAAGTGGGAGGTTAAATAGAGAAGAAAAATCCTAAATAAGGATATTGGAACAAAGGGTGGAAAACATTAAAATTATCCAAAAAGGTGACCAAAAGTTCAAACGCCTATGAAGGGCTTAAAACATGTTGAACGTAAGAATGCATGGAAGATGGAAGCAAGAAGACTTGGAAAATGGCTAAGGGTTGCATACAACCAACACAAAGGCATATATGAGCCATGCGGACACGGGCAGGAAGCATGCGTCGAGTGAGCATGCTAGGCGTGTAGGCCATGTGTTGAAGCCAAGCACAGGCCATGCGCCAAGCACGCAGCCCATGCGTCGAGGACAAACGCATAGGCCGTGCGTCAAACGCGCAGCCCGTGCATCGATGGTGTATGCCAAGCACCCTACCTATGTAACAAGCGAGCAAGCCGAGCAAGCCATCCTATGTGTCGAAGCGCTGCCAAGTCTACCGAGCAGCCATGTGTCGATGCACTATGCCAAGCGCACGCCCATGCGGTGAGGCACGCCCACGCGGCCGAGAGTGCCTATGCGGCTGAGTGTGCTTATGCGGCCAAGTGCGCAAGCGCCTAGGCAGCACGCCCATGCGTCGATGGTCAGCACTGTGCATCCATGCTTGGTAGGCCGAGCAAGCACACCTAGCAAGCCATGCGTCGAGGGTGAGCGGCCACCCTATTCGTTGGTGATGGCCGATTCATGCGATGGCTAAGTGGGACTTTGATGAAGGAAAGGTGAGTTGCTATGCGTTAAGGATAAAAGGTAAGGCTAATTGATGGAAAACTTCAAGGGAAGATGCCAATGGTATACGAGCATAAGTCTTAAACAATTTAAGTAGAGAAATATGTTAAGTATTTAAGTGATTTAGGTGGCAAAAGAAGGATAACACAAAGTTCTAGTAGGAGGTGGACAAAGGAGATTTCATGCAATTGAAGTTTTATCACCCCAAGCAGAAGGTGTGTGAAGGAGATTTCATGCAAAAAAGGAGATTTTGGCTGGCAAGCTTAGATGCAACTCAAGGCTAGGATGGGTAGACTAAGTGTTGGCAGCTCCAAAGTAGACAAATGGGAGTTGAGTCGTCACAAAGGGGTGAGTTTGGAATGGCTATAAATAGAAGGGTTGGGTAAGAGGAATTTATTCATACCATCACTTAAATCTTGTGTTGAGAGCATATTTAGAGAGTTACGTTTGAGTTATTAGACTGTTAAGTTGATTGGAGATCAAAAGAAACAAAGGTTGCATTGGTGAGGCATTGAGTTAGCCGAATGCATGACCAGCCCACACCCTACATGCACGCCTTGCAGCGTTGTGTCCGCCCATCTACACGCCTCGCTCGACGCATCCCGCACGTTAGCATAACACAGCTGCCCCTCCTTTGCGACACATCACGCTCAAACGCGTCAGCCCCCTGTGCGGCACAGCACACCCACCCTGCCTACTGCCCAACGCCCAGCTGCCTACCACGGTCCAAATAACCTCTAAAGAGGCTAATTTTAGGATTTTGGCTAAATTGGATTAGAGTAAGCTGGTATTTTCATTATATAATGGTATTGACTATTTTTGACATTATTTATTGATATAACAAGTATTAATTGAGGAATTTCCATTAATATGGAGGAATTCTCAGGAAAGTATTCTCAAGGTGATTTTAGTGGAAAAACTTGCTTGTGGTGAGTGTTTACTTAGTTTTATGCATTAATATATGAATAAATGCATATGTAAGTGCAAAACACATGCTTATGATGTTATATTGATTGCCATGATATTGTTGAAAAATTTCTGTGGAAAATGAGATTATACCCGGATTACATAAGTTCGCATGCTTAACAAAAGGTGCTTGGCAGGAAAATATAGTCGGCCTCGATCGACGGAAAATAATAGTCAGTGACGACCGACGAAAAATATAGTCAAGTTACCTAAGCATGACTATCGGGAAAAAAATTGTCGATGTGCACATTGGCAGGAAAAGTGGGTTATAGAAAAGTTTCCATAAAAAATTGTTATGATTGATAATGTGTCCATGATATGAGCATGCCACGTATAGCATGGAACTGGAGGATGATGATTGAATAAATGTACACATGATCATGCATAAATTATACTGTAATTGTGATTATGTGATTGACTTCCCAAAAATTATGTTTTGCAAAGTGATTATTATTTTAAAAGCACCACTCACTGGGCTTAGTAGCTCACACTCTTCCAAATGTTTTCTTATATCCACCCCCCCCCACCCCCTCGTCCAGGTAGCAAAGCGGAGTGTTCAGGAAGGAGTCTACTAACCGCTAACACACCAAGACTTGGTAAATTCTCAAGACACGGCTCGAATCATGTAATAAAGAATATAGGATATTGAACTATGTGTATGAAAGTTAGATATAGTGTTGTAAACATGTTAAAATCTTTAATAGATAAGGGGGGAATGTTAAATTTAAATGTTGTCTTGGAATACTACTGGTGTACCCTCACACTCCCATCCAAGTCTTGGGGCCTAAGGCTAGGGAGGGGGTGTGACAGGCTGTGCGTCCACCACCTCCACTTTCGATCCAGCCCTTAGCCACCATTTATCCAGTGGAATCAAACCCGTCGAGCCAACCACCTAATTCGCCATCATCATATCCTCCCCAGGGACACCTCATACCCCAGTAGGCACCCCTCCATTTACTCCACCCATACCACCCTCTGACAGTCCTGCGTCAGAGCGCAATCTTAAAGAGTTGGAAGAATTGGCTCGATTGGACGAGCAAAAGGTTTTTGGTGAGATATTGGCATCCCTCAATCAAAGCCAAAAGGAAGAGCAGGTGATGCGTTCAGACCCACCTAACGCATCACTTGAATTAGATGAAGCGGAGTGGTATGCTATGATGCTTGAAGAGGAACTAGAAAAAGAATTAACAGAAGAAGGGGAAGAAGAAGATAGAGAAGGGAGAATTGGCCCCGACGCGTCGCAATCACGCCCATCCGATGCGAATGTAGGGCCCTTAAAATAAAAAAGAGTAACAAGGAAAAGAAGGTTAATATTGAAGGAAGAAGAAGATGAGCAATCTGCATCCGGCCTTGAGGATGCAACGCATAAAAATAGCTCAAGGCACGACGCACTAGAGCAAGAATTGGAAGACTATCAGCCCACAAGGCAAGGGCGAAGGAAGACGACTCTCCAAAGGGAATTGGAGAATGAACTAAGAGAGCTGGCAAGGGAAGCCAAAGAGCACGCGGCAGGAAAATACAATGTAACCAATGCATTACCTAAGAAGACCTCCGAAAGAAGGCGTCAATTTAGTGACATACTCGTAGAAAAGGGCTTCTTTCTCGAGCGCCACCCTCTGCCAATATACATAATAGAAACAATAAACACATTGGGGTGGAATTAGTTCTGCATTGGGCATACCCGTATTTGGCCCAACCTCGTCCGCATGTTCTACAATAGTGAGTTTGATATGGAGAAGAACATAACTTTTGTTGATGGGGTGTTAGTGCGCTTCTCAGCTGACAAGATAAATGAAGTGTTCAACATCGACAGTAATCTGGAAGCCGAAGGAAATTGTATCTTAGAGCAGCCAACACCAAGCCATTTAGAAGATGTGTTAAGGACGGTAGCCAAACCTGGAAGTAAATGGAAAACATCGAGAAACGGGGAAAAAATGTTAGCTTCTAGAAATTTAACTCCAGACGCAAATTTGTGGTATTACTTGATCAAACGGAGCATCATGCCTACAACTCATGATGAGACATTATCAAAGTAACGCGTCTTGGCTACCTATTGCATCATGCAGTGCATCCCTTTGGACGTTGGAAGAAGTATAAGGGATCAAATCAAGGCCATCAAGACTAAGCCACAAGGGCAACTCTACTTTTCATGGCTGATCTGTGCACTATGCGAACGCGGGGGCATTCTTCTGGGGGATGATCATGAAGATATCGATGGCTTGATAGACATAAAGTTAGTGAGGCGTCTACTTCGTGGTTCGCCGCATCAACCTGCCTTACTTGCCAAGGAAGTGGCAACCAAGCCTCGATCATCCAAACACGCCCCCAAAAGAAGACGCGTCCAGATTGTTGAACATAGCGATGAAGCTTCAGAGCACGAAGAACATGAAGCTAAGCTTGAACTTCTAGCTGAAGAAGTGCAACCAACCCTTAATCTTACTTTCCATGACTCACCATTGACCCCACCAGAAGAGAGTCCAAATCAAACGCATCAAGAACCAACTCATATAGATCAGGAAATCCCTATTCCATTCCTTCGCCCTCACCAAGTCCAATTCCCAACTTTGTGCCTCCTCTAATAATTTTTGAACCAACTGGGCTAGGGTCAAGCAACCCAGCAAATTTTGAAGACCCAGTTGGAAGAAATGAAGAACCAACGCCACCTCAACGCAACGCAAACTTAGAAGAGTTAAAAACTTTGTGATCAGCTTAGACCACTGGCTACATCTATCGAAGGTCTTCCGCAATAGAATTGGGTTCTAAGGGATTATCTAATGTAGCAAACAAGACGGATGCAAGACCAATTTGTTTACACAACGCAATACATCAATCAAGTATTGGTTGGAATGTTTGCTCTGCCTCCATTACCTCCCATCCTAGAAACCCCCTGCATTTTATGGATGAAGACCCTGAGAAAGAATGCAGAGATGATGTGCTAGCACAATAGAGTTTTGGGGTGTTTGGTTGTTTTTGTATTTTGATTTAATTGTTCTTTTGTATCTGCTTGACTTGTTTGTTTACTTCATGTGAATTTATGAAAATGAATGAGAAATTCCTATCATTTTGTTCCTTGCGTTTGACCTTGGCATACTTGATTTTTGTTCTTTAGACATTTTCTAAGTCTTGTGCTTTGCCTGACCTCAACGATATCAACTATATGAAATCTAAGTATAGAGTAGGCATTAGGAAAATCAACAAGGCCTGAACTTCTCTAAAAAGGTTAAGTTTACCTTCTAACGCGTACAAGCTTTATCTTAAACTCCTTTTAGACTCTCAAAGCCTTTTTGGAACTTTGTTTCTCTTTTAGCAATGAGGATTTAGCTCGTCTCTAAATTTGGGATGAGTAGCTCATCTCCAAATTTGGGTATGAGGGAAATCCGATTTAAGACGCATCAAACGGGTACATCACAAATAAAAGGGAACAAAATAAGAAAAATGTTAAACGCAACTCCTCTGCCATTACTTCAAAAGAAAAACCTTAAAATGGCATGAGTTTAGTTGGAACAGGCACTTACCCGTAGTTGGATGCTCGCATGACACTCGTGGGGGCAAGCCAAAATGAAGTTAAGTCTTCTAGACCAACGCGTCCCATATAACTCCTCTATTTAGTCTGTAGAAATTATATCTTGAAACACATGAAAATTAGATATGAGTTTAGTTGTGAAGGGTTCTCACCCGTAGTTGGATGCTCGGATGACACCCATGGGGGTAAGCCAAAACGAAAGTGGGATACCTAGAATAACGTAAGCGTAAAGTAAAAATTCATAATTGTTTTTTTCTTTTTATCTGGAATTTATCTTAAAAAGTGCATCTAACGCATTGCTGGTTTAGAAAAAACGAGAATGTTTTGAGAAATGAAAGAAATTGTGATAAAAGGCCTGTTGCA